>NC_090826.1:54092318-54179818 GCF_028021215.1 Eschrichtius robustus
TTTCAAATAGAGGAATTAGAACTGACTTAGTGATTTTTGTTATTTAATAAAAATGAACTAATGATCGAAGATTAAAAAAAAATATTTCCCCACTTCCTACGCAATGATCTGTGATAACCTATATGGGAAAAGAATCTGAAAAAGAATAGATATATATATATGTATAACTTTGCTGTATACTGGAAACTAACACAACATAGTAAATCAACTGTACTCCAATACAACATAAAAATAAAATAAAAAAAATTCCCCACTTCCAAATTCCAACTCTTCATCCCTAACTCATTGAGAGAGAGTGAGGCTCAACAGTGAAGAATAACAGCCATTCACTAAGCCTTTACCATGTATGAAGCACTGGGTTAAGGGCTTGGCCTGCATTATGTCATTTCATCCTCACAACCCCAGTGAGAACTGAAGCTAGGAAGAGGCAAAGCCAACATCTTAACCCAAGACCATCTGACTCTAAAACCTAGAATGAGCTACCCTGTTGTGAACAAAGCAGTAAGTATGAACTTATCAAAAGCAAGTAAATTTTGTTCCTTTTTGGCAAAATTATTTATCAAAGGAAAAGAAAAGTAAAGAATTTAAGCAATGAGAGATCATGTCCTTCTCACTCTTTTTTAAAGTAGAATTTATTTCTTGTAAGAGTTTCAGGTTTACTGAAAAATTAGGAAAACCGAATTTTATGTTCTCTTTTCATATTTTTGTGTACCTTTTTTGCTACAATGTTAAGGTACTGAATTTACAGGTTTTTCCACCAAGATGTTTTTTTGTAAGTGAAGTTTTTTTTAAATTGGGGTATAGCTGCTTTACAATGTTGTGTTAGTTTCTGCTGTACAGCGAAGTGAATCAGCTATATATATACATATAACCCCTCTTTTTTGGATTTCCTTCCCATTTAGGTCACTGCAGAGCACCCATCGAGTAGAGTTCCCTGTGCTATATAGTAGGTTCTCATTAGTTATCTATTTTATACAAAGTAGTGTGTATACGTCAATCCCAGTCTCCCAATTCATCCCACCCTCCTTTCCCCACTTGGTGTCCATACGTTTGTTCTCTATGTCTGTGTCTCTATGTCTGTTTTGCAAATAGGTTCATCTGTACCATTTTTCTAGATTCCACATATATGAGTTAACATACTATATTTGTTTTTCTCTTTCTGACTTACTTCACTCTGTATGACAGTCTCTAGGTCCATCCACGTCGCTGCAAATGGCACAATTTCATTCCTTTTTATGGCTGAGTATAAGTGAAGATTTTTAAAGTAAAGTTTTATTATTTTTATAACAGTTTTATATTCAGACAGTGACATTTTGTTGATAAGTGACATTTTGTTGATAAGTGGTGTCATAATTGGAGGTGTGTGATTTTAAGCTTTTTTCCTACTGGTTTTTCTTGTCAAAAGAAAAGCCCTCATTCTGGTATCTGGTAAGCAGAGCCAGGATGACCAAGAATGGGAACAACTTGGGATTTGGAGTCAGAAACCTTGGTTTAAACCCCAGTCTGTCACTTATTAGCTGAACAGGCCAGTTTCTTTGTGAGTCTCAGTTACCTCCTCTGGGAAATGGGAATAATGAGAACCAATCAAATTAGAAAATGATGTCATTGTAGGCTATAAAAGGTCAACCAAATGTTAGTTCTTATAAGAATACTCCTTACCCGTGAGATGTGACTCTAGGCTAATGTAATTTATTTTATAAATCATAGTTTATATAGTCACATAAGCCATGTCTCTAGAGAATAAACTAATGAAATTCATAAGGTAATGGTTTTGGAATCAGGCAGACCTGAATTTGAATCTTGGCCCTCCCACTTAGCAGCTATGTAACTTTGAACTTTGCCACATCCTTCTCTGCTTCTCAGATTCCTCAGATCTAAAATGGGATAACATCCTCTAAATTACAGAGTTGTTTTGAGGATTAGATTTGAAGTATGTTAAGCATCTAATGCAGTGCCATCTACAGAACAGGCCCCAGTATCCTTATCATCATTATTTTGGGTCTTCTGTAGTCTCAGATCCTCCCTGGAGTCTCCCAGGGAATGCCCTTCACCCTCTGAAGCTCTTCTTTTTATTTTTATTTATTTTTTAAAATTAATTTTTATTGGACTATAGTTGACTTACAATGTTGTGTTAGTTTCTGCTGTACAGCAAAGTGAATCAGTTATACATATACATGTATCCACTTTTTTTTAGATTCTTTTCCCATATAGGTCATTACAGAGTATTGAGTAGAGTTCCCTCTGCTATACAGTAGGTCCTTATTAGTTATCTATTTCATATATAGTAGTGTATGTATGTCAGTCCCAGTCTCCCAATTTATCCCTCCCCATCCCTTTCCCCCTTGATAACCATAAGTTTCTTTTCTACATCTGGGACTCTATATCTGTTTTGTAAGTTCATTTGTACCATTTTTTTAGATTCTGCATATAAGTGATATCATATGATATTTGTCTTTCTCTGTCTGACTTCCTTCACTCAGTATGACAATCTCTAGGTCCATCCATATCGCTGCAAATAGCATTATTTTGTTCTTTTTTATGGCTGAGTAATATTTAATTGTCTATATGTGCCACATCTTTTTTATCTGTTTATCCTTTGATGGTCATTCCTTTTATGTATCATACTTAACTTCCATTTCTAAAAGTGAGAGCCTCAGAGCATAAGGACTTGCCCCTGTGAAGAGTATGTGAAGCTCTTCTTTTTAAATATTCTTCACAGGGACAAGTCCTTATGCTCTGAGGCTCTCACTTTTAAAAATGGAAGTTAAGTATGATAAATAAAGGGAACGACGATTAAGCAACGTGGTTTGGCTTACAAAGAAAGCATGTCTATGACTTTGTGCAATGGTTACTTCCCATGTGACTTTTGGCTTGAAAACTACCACAGAGGAGACCAAACCTGATTTGGTTGATGATCTTTTGATTTTTGGAGAGCATAGCTTAAAAAGGAAATTCTAAAAAGCCACCGTTGTCTTGGCAGTTTATGTGCAGAGTGCTTTCTAAGTCACAGCTTAGGGAACTCTTTGTCGGAACGACCCCCCCTCCCACCTTGCTCCCATGCTCTGCTGAGCTAATTCCAACATGGCCTAAGGTCTCTGCTTAAGCATCCCTTTCTTAGGGAGCATGACTCTGAGCCTCCAGACAGGTGAACCTCACTTTGCTTACTGTACTGTTTCTTTACCCTGAAGGTCTTATAATCACTTTTTAAATGTCTGCTTCCACCCACCACAAACTGTAAAGCCCCATGACATGAACAATTCCAAATGACTTTAAACGTCAGTAACTTGCCTATACATCCCTAGGGTGAGATACTCTTAGGACAAATAGAGCTACATAGGATCTTAAACTATTTACAGTGATCATGTTGTCGTTGGTACTGTTTGTATGATTAATGATGAGATTGTTGTGTGTATTTTGGGGGAACAAAGATAATTAGCAATTAAGGGTCACTGTAATTCTGTCATTTCTGGAGTTGTTGAAAATTGAGACTATCAGTGTGGGAAGAACGAGGAAAAAATATCATAGTTTCCTTTGAAATTATCAATATAAAACCATAATTAATTTTATTAAAAAAATGTCAAACTCATGCAGGGGACATGGGTTCAATCCCTGGTCCGGGAAGATCCCACATGCCACAGAGCAACTAAGCCCGTGAGCCACAACTACTGAGCCCGTGTGCTGCAGCTACTGAAGCCCATCCGCCTAGAGCCCGTGATCTGCAACAGGAGATGCCACCGCAATGAGAAGCCCATGCACCGCAAAGAAGAGTAGCCCCCTCTCGCCGCAACTAGAGAAAAGCCCGCAGGCAGCAATGAAGACCCAACACAGCTCCCCCACAAAATGTAATTAATCTGTAAAAAAAGAAACCTAACCTATCAATAAGTAAAAAAAAAAAATGTCAAACTCTGTCCGCTGAAAAGGCCTAGTAACAATGACAAACACAGAAATAATGATTCACCCCTAGTACTCAGATTGTAGTGCTGAAATACCATATCCCACTAAAGGGAACCAGGACTTCTTAGAGAAACGGCTGATTCCAAGTTGGGGACAGGGAAAGTACATGCTGAGCTTATCACAACTTATATCAGGCAGCGAGGAGGTCAAAAACTACCAGGGTTCCATTGAAAGGGCTCAGGAGCCAATTTGAAGAGGCTCCTGGGTAAAGATGAGACAATTTAAGCATCCATACAGGTAATAACTGCATTGATTGAAACCATCAGATATATTTAAAAATCATTAAGTTCATAGTGATAATAAGAAAGAAAAAGAGAAAGAACAAGGGAAATAGAAAGAGAACGTCATAAAGAAAGAGAGGGAGGAAGGGAGAGAGAAAGTAAGAAAAAGAGAGAGAAGAGAGAGAAAGAGTGAGTAAGAAAGAGAAGAGGGAGGCAGGGGAGAAAGAAAGAAAAAGGGAGAAAGCAAACAAGCAAGCGATTGGTCACCATGGAGAGATGCTAGTCAACCAACTCATTATTCTGAAAACTGAAAATAGAGGGGAAAAAAATCAAGCATTTGTCTTGCCTTTTCTATGTGAATTACACCACTGGGTAATCAAACAGAAGATGAAGAAAAGGTTCTTTTTATAAACATAATCCAGCTAAAAAATATAAATGAAAAGATAGAACGAGCATATCACCATTTTGCAACCACTAATGAATGAATGGATTTGGGCATTTATTAAGCTGCTAACATCACAAAAGAGAGACATTGATGCGATGGGTCTCCTAATGGAAGAACACTCCCTGCCAAAAAATTCAAACCTGAAAATAAAAGCAGACCCCTGTTTAGGCCTCACCTCCAATGAGGAGACTTTCTTTGTCACTTGTGGATGTAATTGGACACTACACTTCTGTTCTACTTTGACACCTTAGCCATACGTTCAGTTGTTCCACGGACATTCATTCACTTGATTGTTGTTGCATGGTTTCCTTGTTTTTACTCTTGTCCTCCTACAACCTAACATCTACTCAGCAGCTAAATGATATTTTCAAATGTAAGCCAGAGCATGTCCCTGTTCTATTGAAAATGTGCCAATGGCTTCCCATTAATCCTTGAATCGAATCAAAGGGGTTTACCATGGCCGACTAGGTCCTACAGACTCTGGTCCAAATTCATCACCTATTACTCTCTCCCTAGTTCACTCCGCTCAGCCACCTGGACCTTCTTGCTGTTCTGCCAATGCAGGAGCACACGCCCATCTCAGGACCTTTGCATAGAACACTGTTTTCCTCAATATCTGCATGGCCTGCTCCCTTATCACCTCCAAGTCTCTTCTCAAATATTCCCTGACTCTAGAGGCTTTCGTTGACTGTTTACCATCCTATATCAACAGCAACCCTGGTACTCTCTATCCCTTTAACCCACTTTGTTTTTTGTAGCAATCATTATCACAACTATAATTTATGTTTCATTTGTTTATTATCTCTCCCCCACTAGACTGTAAGCTCTAGAGGTAGGGACTTTATCTATTTCATTCATTTCTGTATCCCCAGTGTCTAGAACAGTGCCTGTTAGATAGTATGTGCTCAGTAAATATTTGTTGAATGAATGAATGAGAGCATGGATGACTTGTTGTGTCGCAGTGTGTTGCATTAAACAGCAGTCTCCCCTAACAGCTCATTGAGGACAAGGAGCAGGTGTTATTCAGCTTTTCATTGCAGCATCTTGCATGATGCCTGGCACTTAGTAGGTCCCCAGGAAATGCTTTTTGTATTGTTAAATGTATCTTTGCCGGGCTTCCCTGGTGGCACAGTGGTTGGGAATCCGCCTGCCAATGCAAGGGGCACGGGTTTGAGCCCTGGTCTGGGAGGATCCCACATGCCGCGGAGCAGCTAGGCCCGTGAGCCACAACTACTGAGCCTGCGCTCTAGAGCCCACGAGCCACAACTACTGAAGCCCGTGCGCCTAGCCCGTGCTCCGCAACAAGAGAAGCCACCACAATGAGAAGCCCGCGCGCTGCAACTAGAGAAAGCCCGTGCACAGCAACGAAGACCTAACGCAGCCAAAAATAAAAATAAATTAAAAAAAAAAATTTGAAACAAAAAAAAAGTATATACATATATTAGTTTAAAAAAAATGTATCTTTGCCTAGTAATTTTTATACCTCTAGCTATAAGGACATTTCTAAAATAGAAGATTTACATTTTGTGTGTGTTGCGTGTGTGTTAGAGGTCTCACTGGATTCCTAAGTTGTATTTTTGTGAGAAGAAGTATCAAAATCAAAGCCCCATAAGAAATAAATCATCTCATCATGAAAAAATAGAGTTCTAAAGGCCAATAAGGACACAGAAAAGAAGCTTGCCAGTCATTGGTCAAATATTGTGCAGGATACTGTGTGAACGCTGGAACGTACCACAATCACTCCTTCTATGAATCCTGATATAAAGTAGTGTCTCTGAGGTGTCCAGAGGAAGTGGGTGGGGAAAAAGGATCTTCTTCAGTCATACTCTGTTGGAGCCACTAGGTGGTGCTGTCAAAGACAGTGTGGTCTTCATTTGTGGATTCAGAGAGGAAATACCAACTTTTAAAGTAAATAACTTCCATTTCTTATTACAATAGCATTGCATACTTAGTGTAGAACATTTAGTAAATGCAAATAAGCAAAAGGAAGAAAGCGTTCACCCAGAACGTTTCCAGAAAGAAACCATTCAGGAAGAACCACTGTTAGTATGTATCCTCTGTAATAATTAGCAACAATAATAATAATGGCTTACATTAATTAAGTGTATGCTATGTGTCAGACACTGTACCAATGTTTTATACTTATCAGCCTCCCAGTCTCTCTAGGAAATTTCTCTCTACACAGTCATATATGAGATAGATGTAGTATATGTATTACATATTGATAAATATATTCACTTTTATTTGATATCTCAACACATAGTAGATGCTCAACAAATATTAGTTGAATGAATTCTTGAGAATTTAATGACATAATTCATGAAAATCACGTGGCCCATACAGTCATTCAATAAATAGCTACATAATGCTACATGTATTAACATTAATTAGTTAACAAAACAACCCTATAAATGTTCTTTGTTGAAGCTGTCCCTAAGAAATCTAAGCTTAGTTGGTTGAGTGACCCAGTAATAAGAAGTCCAAATTCAGCTTCTCGTTGTGCAGTTTTGTTCCTTTGTCCTCCTGCACCTGGTCTGAAGGCCTGCTTTGGGCTCGGAGGGCTGTGTCCCAGGCTGGTAGTCTGAAAACTGAAGCCAGCCTGGAATCCCAGAGCTTTCTAGTGACTCTGCTATCCAGGGTCACACTGTTCGTGGGGCTCACAGAAACCAAAACTGGTTCTGGGGCTGGCTCAGGACAGCTGAACCAATAGAATCTCTTGGAATCACTAAGTAGTTAGCAGAGCCTGTTTTCCTTCTACCGAGATCCCCATCCTCCTAGCTCTCCCTGACCACTTCTGTTTCTATACCATCTGAGGTTACTTTAAATTGAGTTGAGTTACTGTGGACAAGCTCCTGTGTGAGGGGAAGGGACAGAGAGATAATGATGCCTCTGCCTTCCAGATGCTCTTATCCTCCCTTCAGACTAGTAGGGAGGATAAGAGATGTACCAGTCTCCAAGATGAGCAGCACCTTCTAAGTCTCCTGACTTCCAATCAGAAAAAGTAGATAGTTTCTCAATGTGTGATAAGGGGCCATCTGCATCAATTTCACCCGGAATGTTTGTTAAAAGTGCATCTCAGAACTACTGGATCTGAATCTCTGGATTGGGGCGGGGTAGTGCTTGAAGTCTATATTTATAACAAGCATCACATTTGTTTCTTACACCAACACTGAAGTGTGAAAACCACTGGTGTAGCATACTAAGATGATGGCAGACAATAATGGAGCTCAAAAGGAGGAAAGAGTGTATGTTTAACTTGCCTACCGTGTGCCAGACCCTGTACTAATCACCTTATGCCTTTTCACCTTATTCCTCTTAAGAATACTGTGAGAAACTATCATCATCTTCATTCCCGTTTTGTAGAGATGAAGGAGCCAAGTACAAAGAGGTTAAGTAATTTGCCCAAGGTCACACGTAGAAAGTGGCAGAACTGAGATTTGAATCCTTGTGGTCTGACTCAAGAGCTCATGCTTTTAACCTTTAAGGTCACTGCGTCTCATAAATGGCGGCTGTCACAAAGGCCTTAAAGAAGCTAGACAGGTGCAGAATGTCTAAGTGATGGATACAGGCAAATTATTTATTTTGTTTGCTTGTTTGTTTTTAATTTTTATCATTGATTTACAATGTTGTGTTAGTTTCTGCAAATCTAACAACCATCAAGAACTAGTGGTTCTCATTAGTCCCTTTAAGACTAGACTATATGGTACTGTTTTTATTCTTCCAGAGTCACATGGATAGTTTGTAAAAAGAGCATGTAAACAATCTACTGAGTGCCTTTTCAGGATAATGCCATTTATATCAATCTCACCAATCTTTGTGGCAACTCTGGGGTAATATTTGACTCAGTGTAGAGATAAAGAAAGTATTGTCAGAAAGTGCAAGTGATATTTTCCCAAGGACACACAGCTATTAAATGGTGGAATCAGGTCTGTTTTTATCCAATATCTGTTGCATCAACGAATGTGGGCTCAGCTACGCGTAACAAACCTCAATACAGAACAACCTGAGCAATGCAGAAAGGGGTCGCACGTGTACCTCACTTACAGGCACGTCCTGAGGCGGGACAGTTTCCAGGGTGGGCTGATTCAGAGTCTCTATGATGTCATCAAGGTCTATTCAACCTTAGTATCTGCCCACAGGCAGGCAATGTATGGGTTGAATTGAGCCCCTTCCCCCAAAAAAGATATGTTGAAGTCTTAACCCCTAGTATCAGAATGTGACCTTATTTGTGAATAGAGTAATTACAGAGGTAATCAAGTTAAAATGAGGTCATTAGAGTGGACTATCATCCAATATGACTGTTCTTATAAAAAGAGGAGATTTGGACACAGAGGGAGGACAATGTGAAGAAACGCAGGGAGAAGATGGCCATGTGACTGGAGTGGTGTGTCTAACAAGCCAAGGAACACCAAGGATTGTGGGCAGACACTGGAAGAGGCAAGGAGGTATTCTCCCCTAGAGCCATCAGAGGGAACATGGCCCTGCTGACACCTTGATTTTGGACTTCTAGCCTTCAGAACTGTGAGACAGTAAACTGCTGTTTTAAGACCCCCAGTTTATGGTACTTTGTTACAGCAGCCCTATGACACTAATACAACATTGTTTCTGTTATCACGGGTATTCGTTTATCTTAGGCAAGGTGGCAGAGTTTCCTAGCAGGTGGCTGCTACCCTTTAAGGAGTCACATCCAGACAACAAAATCTCAGGAGGAAAAAAGAGAGCCCACTTCTTTGGTTGACAAGAAAGCTCTTCTCTGAAGGAGCCCCAGCTGATTTCCTCTCCCATATCACTGGTCAGGGTCCCATGCCCTTTCTTAAACTCAGCAATGGCAAAGGGAACACAGTTGCCCGTGACCAGTCAATCTGCATCTTAGAAGCAAATGGGTCAGATTCTCCCGAGGTGCATGGCTGTGTGTAGAGACATGGATTCCTGAACAAAATCAGGTTCTGCTGGGAAGGAAGATGGATGGGGAGGAGGAATGCTGGGTGGCCACCAACGGTGTCCATGATATTCTAGATCCTGCCCATCATGCTATGCCACGTTTTCTTTGTCCCATTTTCTCTCCATAGGACTGGAATGCTCGCTTTTGTTTTACTTGGAGGTGAGAGAAGTGAATTTGGATCTACAAGCTAATTTGATTTACGTAAATATTTTTCCTCATAGAACCTGAAGCCCAGTGCTTGACTCAGTGCCCAGAACACAGTAGACTCTCAAATGGCAGGTATCAATGTGGCCACAGGGGACATTTACCATCCATTGCTCTTTTAATGTCTCATTTTTGTGAGACTATCCTGTGGGGCGGAAGGGCTGAGGAAGGGGCTCGTGATTATCTTCGACCTAGGATTTCAAGAGTAATTAAGAGGATACACTTACCTCCATCCTTCATGAGCTCCTTCCTTCTGCTTCACTACAAGAAAGTCAGATATTCAATTGCCTCTGTCTTCCACTCATGGCCTCATCCTACAGTTTCCCTGAGATCCCCACTACTGGACATCTCTGTCTTTTAAAGCAGACCCATCCCTTAGTGCAGACATAAGGAATATGAAATCCATTAACAGGTCCTGAATATGTTGGGGGAAAAATATGACAGGATACGTATGATGTAATTTAAGTATTTTGGCACAGCAAGTGGAAAGAAATTACATTTCCTATTATCTTCCAACAGTTATTGAAAATGAAATGAAATATATTCTATACTCCCCCAAAAAGTCAAGATTTTTTTTTTCCCCTTAAATGCAATTTTTCCTGCAGTTTGTTCATTTGGTATGCATTCCCCTCCTTTCACGACATGGAGGCATTCTGTTATGAAACATTCAATGAAAAAAATGGACAAAAAAAGTATACTACTTCTTTAAAATATATTGCAAGAATACTCATTTTCAGCTTTTTATTGCAGCATGAGCTGGTATTCTTGCATGCGGTTTTGTAATTTATTCTGAACATTCTACTTAAACCTTTTTTCAATAGCATGATTTTATTAGAGTCAGCTCACTGGACTTTCCCAAAAAGGTATTTAAGATCAAATAAAACCAGTGCTTGGAAAAATATCATTACAATATGAAAGCAGTTACAAAAACATTAGTACTGCAAAGTTTTATTTCAAATGGCTGAGCTTGCTGTACCCTGGGTTATGGTACTTCTACTTCTGCAGACACACTTACTGGGGAAATGGAAAAAACTGTCATCTTAGCAGTTTTTGCACATGGTGGGGGGGAAGAAGGCGGAGAAGAAAAGGGTATAAAAGTTTTAAGTGAGGCTGCAAAATTTTTAGGTGCTAGCGCTAATGCTACAAGTAGATTGCTCCCCATCCCAAACGTACCTTCCCAGTCTACACTTTCCAACCACCCTCACTTCTCAACTGGCCTTGAGGATGTGATAGAAACCTTTAACTTAGCCTCTTACCCAGAGACCACGTGTCCTCTCTAAACTATGGAAGGTAATTTTTGGAAATATGGGTGGATTGATTATTGACTTAAATGCGTCAGGGTATTATAGTCCTTTTAGGGTTTTGTTCCATATCTAATGAACTCTTGTCAACATGATGCGTTATTGGTCAAATGATGTCTTTTAGCACCTCCATCTGGCTGAGCACAAGTCCACCTCTGAAGGCTTAGTCTTGAAGCACCTTCCCAGGGGAGCTTTACAAGCAAGAGTGGCAAGTTCCCAGGTCCGGTGGTGAGTACTTTGCAGCTCTTATCCCCTCCCTCAAGTACAGTTCCCATGTCCATCCCCAGACTCACCTTGAACCAGGCCAAGGTGAACCAGCACTTGCTCTCATTTGACTTCATAACTGAGCACTGATAATAAATATTTTTCTTGTTCAATTGTGAATTTGTCCCTCCCTCCCTTCCTTGGTAACTGACAGTTAGTGTGGTTGGAATTTGATGGGCTTTTTTTCCCAAGGAGATTGCTTTCAATTAAAATCTGATGTTTATCAGAAAAATGTATCATTTGTTAGATTACTATCCAAATCACTGCTGGATCAAGTGTTTATATTTTAGAGAAAGTAATCTACTATAGATTGTGCAGCACAAAAGGTATGTTTAGTAAAAATGAAATAAATCAGCATTTTTAGACATTGGTATTTCCATGTCGGTGATTATTAATCCACATGCAATTCTATTACACAATATTTCCCTCATCCCTTTTCCTCCAAGCACTAAATCTATGGCGAAGCACCTACATCCCTTAAGTTTGCAGATCAGGTGGTTTCTATGTGGACTTTCAAATGTGATTTTTAAATTGCGAGTTACTATTCGTATTACTTTTCTAAGGAGAAATATGCTTAAAAAGTAAAGTCTTTATTGCTTCTTAAAAGGCCTAGCACTCTGTGATAAATTCTCATATTTTGACTGTTAATATGTTTGAATGAAAATTATTTATACATTTGGGTGAGGTTGAGTGGTTTTCATTTGATTGCTGCCTCTGGAAATGAAAGCAGAGTAGCAGGAAATTTACATGTCATGCTGTGATGTATATCCAGATTATGAGATGATTGTGAGGCAGACGAACCCCAAGTAAAATCATTCCCATCAAACTGTGACAACTGCAATTCCTGACAAGGCCTCTTAGTTTTGGGGGCTATTATCATTGTACAAGAATATAATCTATTGACAGCAGGGCTGTTTAATGCATTTAAAGGCAGACAGTGGAAGAAATCTTAACTGTTTTCATTCGCCACTGCACAAGGGTGCAGATCAAAAGTGAATTATATTTAAAAATATGCATGTATGATGATAAGATGCATGACATTCATCAACCTGTTTAGTCTTGGTTAGGCTGAGGTGGGGAAGAGCCAATATTACTGCCATATGTGGTCTGAAATAGAGATGTGAGACTGGAAATTATATCGTTGCGCAGTCAGAGTGAGCATACCGGGGAGACATTCTTTTTTAATCCCCACTCGCTGCCTGTCTAAGTATCAAGCACCATCTATGTCTGTAGCAGTGACTTTGTCTCAAACGGGGTATACGAAGGGCCTCTGTATCTTTGCCCTCTGTTTAGTAAGGGTACACTCTGCGTGGGCTAGTACCACAGGTGAGGTGAAGAGGAATAAATCATTACCCTGATAGAAGCTCGTAGCTAGAGACACACTGACATGTGTGCTTATAATAACAAGAGTGAAAACTAGGGCATAGGGCACCGGAAATGCTGCAATGGACTGAGCGTGGAATTGTTCAGCCTGAAGTTTCCAAATTACATGATTGGGGTGTTGAAGAAGAGGGGCTGCTTATTATCCTATCTTGCAGGTGTGCACGTAGTGGAGAAGGCTGCTTCAGGTTTTAGGGTACAAAAGCTCACCCAGTGGTGATGTGAACGTCCAGTGTCAGTAGCACTTAGCTTGGTCCCTTTTTGTGAGAAAACTCTAGCCTGACTGTGAGGTGCAGTATGGTTTCCTATGTGACGGGGCTGAAAATAAACCACAGGGAGGATTTTACGTTCCCAAGTTCATTAAGACCCTGCAAACCACAGCACAAGAATTCAGTCATTTATTAAAACAAAAGATGTTCACGGGCAGTTTTTAAAAAATGGAGTGAAGAAGCCTGATGAATTAATGGCATTTTCCCTGGAGGAATTAGTTCATCAGCTAATAGTCAGTTCATAAGATTAAAATGACTTTGAATGGAGACAGTAGGAGGAAGAACCAAGTGGGTGGGAAAGTGTTAACACGTCCAAATCTCAGCTCCATGGCCAGAAACTCCTTCTGGGCCTCCGGTCCCTCTCCACTGCTTTGGAAAAGCATATGCTTTAAAAAGCCACACCCATTTGTCTTTCCCCTTAAAACCTGCACTATTAAAGTGAATGCAAAATTATTTTTAGTGCCCATTTCAAAGGTTAATCATGACAGGAGGCTCTTGTCCTTTGCAAGGTTTTATAAGATTGTCCTGAGAGAAGCAAAGATAGGTCCCCTAAAGGGCATAAAAATCTGGTGAGGACTTCCCTGGTGGTGCAGTGGTTAAGAATCCGCCTGCCAATGCAGGGGGACACGGGTTCGATGCCTGGTCCAGGAAGATCCCACATGCTGCAGAGCAGCTAAGCCTGTGCACCACAACTACTGAGCCTGCGCTCTAGAGTCCGCGAGCCACACCTACTGAGCCCTCGTGCCACAACTACTGAAGCCTGCACGCCTAGAGCCTGTGCTCTGCAACAAGAGAAGCCATCGCAATGAGAAGCCTGTGCACTGCAATGAAGAGTAGCCCCCGCTCACCACAACTAGAGAAAGCCCACGAGCAGCAATGAAGACCCAATGAGCCAAAATTAAAAAACAAAAAACAAAAAAAACTGGCGAGGTCTGGGTCCCATTCAGAGCTTCCAGGCTGGGACTAAAGGGTTACTGGAATGAAAATCCATCAGTGGCTGGGGAGTGAGCAAACCGAAACCATCCATGTCCAAGGGCAGCACTCCTGTTGACCCACACTGGGACAGGCCCTTGGCATCTCTGAGTGTTAAAATAGGGCCTCTTCTGTGTATGATAAATGTTGGTTCGCATCAGCAAATATTTCTTGACTGTCTATTGTGTGTCAGGACTGCCCTGGGTCTTTGGCGCCTCCCCTTCTCTCAAAGGGCTTGCCATGTATATTATGGTAGGTAGGTAAGGGGACAGGATAATTTGAAAAGAACTTTTGGTTTTCGTCTTTGCTGTGTCTAAAGCATCTACCGTGGTGATTGGCACAGAGTAAGCATGCAATACTGTGTTTTCAAAATTTTTTTATTTTAGAAGAGTTTTAGATTTACAAACGAATTGCAAAGGTAGCACAAAGTTCCCATGTACCTGGCATCCAGTTTCCTCTGTAATTAACATCTTACATCATTATAGTACATTTGTTACAATTAATGAACCAATATAGATACATTATTATTGACTAAAATCCATAATTTATTCAGACTTCTCTACTTTTTCTGTCGCAGGATCCCACATTACATTTAGTGGTCATGTTTCCTTAGTTTTTTCTTGACTGTGACAATTTCTTGGGTTTTCCTGGTTTTGATGAACTTGACAGTTTTTGAGGAGTACTAGTCAGGTAATTGAAATTTGTCTGATGTTTTTCTCAGGAATTAGACTGAGGTTATAGGTTTTGGGAAGAAGCCCACAGAGGTGAGGTGTCATTTTCATCACATCACATCGAGGATACATATCATCAGCATGACTTATCACTTGATGTTGACCTTGGTCACCTGGCAGAGGTCACATTTGTCAGATTTGTTTACTCTCCCCACCCCGATCCATGCTATTCTCTTGAGAAGGAAGTCACTACGTACAGCCCACACTTCAGACACAGTTAAACCAAGCTGGGCCGGTCTTTTTCCCTATTCTGGGAATTCGGAATTGGGATTTAGAGGTACTAGTCAGCCTCCTGGGGTTGCTTGAACTGGGTGTAACAGGGGGTGGTGGCCATGTCCTGCCTTGTTCATGGAGAAGCAAGGGATGGTCTGCAGAGAGAGAATAACGAATGCCACAGAGAACGGAGACAGTGGGACGCAGCCTGAGAGAGGGGAGGAGGGGGATGATCTGCCTTGTTTGTGGAGCTTCCAGTACTTACTTCCCCTCCCTTGGGAGACCCAGCTGCACTTCCTGCTTTGGGGTTCGGTGAGATATCCACATATGCCTGCAATCACCTCCACATCCCGTTTTTCTAAAGAGAGAATTTGCACAGCTTTTGGTAACATAATTAATGTCACCTAAGATGTTTTCGGACAATTTGATATTTTTGTTGTACAGAAAGATCAACATGCTTTTCCTCTGTCTGTGAAATGAGTGTGCAGAGGGCCCAGCTTCCCGATGGCTTGGGAATCCAGGCCCCTTCCTTACCAGCTTTGGGACCTTATGTCTGTCAGTTAGACCTTGACTTTGTCACTTATAAAATAGGTATAATACTACTTACTGCAGAGGGCAGTTGTGACAATTAAAGGAAAGAATGTGCATTAAGTTCTTGGTGAGTGATCGGTGCGTGATTCTCATTAGCATCTGTGACGCTCCCCTTCTTTCTCTTATCAGTCGCCCCCTAAGTGAAATGGTCCTTGCTCACCTGGGCAGAATGTCAGATGCTCAAAAACCTCGTATACGTCTCTGTTATACAGTGCAGATCTCACCGTGTTATAATTATTTATTTGTTTATCTCTCAAACTAGAACACAATGTCATTCTTTACGCCCATAGTTTTTAGCCCAGGGCTTGGTACACATAGAAGGTACCCACTACATGTTTGATGAATAAATAAACACATGAATGTATTATTCAGTTCAAATACTTACTAGGCACTTCCCGTCATGTTTAGAGGATAGGACTCCAATTATAGGTGAAAATGTAAATAATAGTGACTGGCCCCTGACAGTTTGCAGCATGTGTTCAATACTTAAGTGTGTTGTTTGCAGCAAACGTGTGAGGTAGGAAGGGAGGGTTTTTATGTCCATCTCTGCCAAACGTGGAATCCGCATATCAGAGATTAAATGACCTGCTTATAGTCACCAGTCCATGAAGAGGCAGAGAGGGGGCAAATACTGAGGCCTTGGGGGTCCAAGTTTAGTGTTCTTTGCACCTTGGAGTCCTCGCTGTGAAGTACTGTTGTCTGCCCAGAACTCCTTTAGGTTAGGATGTGCAAGCGGTAAATGGGAGTTGCTACTAAGAAGAGGAAGGAAGAGAAGAGGGATGCTTTCTTGCTATGAGGGGCCCATCAAAATGATGGCTCGAAGCTTATTTTCACCATGCAGTAGTGTGCCCCGTCTCAGCTGAGCAGAATCCTGTGAAACACAAGTTTAGCTCAGCAGAATTCATCACCAGCTGAGACTTAAAAATGTGTCTGAGCTCTGTACTTATTGAACACACAAAGAGTATGAATATCAAGTTATTCAGCTGTGAAATAATATCAACAAAGTTAGTTATGTTTAATTTAACTGTTGAATGGAGGTTTAGCAATTTGGGACCAAAGCCTCGATGAGGAATAGAGAATGGGCAAACCAAACACTAAATTCCCTTTTCCTAATAGCCCAGGCTCTGCCGAGAGGAAAGAGCTGATCTGTGCTTTCCCATCTCTGCCTATCATCATTAAACACTGAACAGTACCTGTCTTGGGCCTTTCTATTTTCCCTAACCTCCTCCAGGGAAGAACAGATTGCAAACAATATTAGGTCCCAAAGCCCCAGGAGGAGGCCTTTGAAAGCGAGAAAGAGTAAAGATCTACTCCCATTATTTTTCTTAAACACTTCTCTAGGAGGGCAGTTGAAATAATCTTATCTACTGTATATACTGACATCATATAAATTATGGCTTAGGAAGAAGAAAGTAGTACGTGTAGGGTTGTACCCCATCATTGAGAGGTATTATCTGTCTTCTGTCCTTTGTAGTGTTTCATGACACAGGGTTCCTTGTCTTCCCTTCCCTCCTTCCTTCCTTCCATCCCCCCTTCCTTCCTTCCTTCCTTCCTTCCTTCCTTCCTTCCTTCCTTCCTTCCTTCCTTCCTCCTTCCTTCCTTCTTTCCTTCTTTCCTTCACTGTTTCTGATGAAGTAGTTTCCATGACTGCCCACGGATGGGAGTCAATAAGGACTCTGTTGGCATTTGGGCAGGTCTTCATGGAGCAGCTTTCCTGTGCATCGGAGGGCGTTCATCAGCCTTGGCTCCTGCCCACCAAAGGGAACAGCGCCCCAGTAAACGTTGTGATGACTGACGACATCTCCGTGAGCTTCCTGATTTGAACCACTGCTTGTTTCTCTGGTTGATCTTCATAAGCCAGGAAGCAAAATGAGGAAAGTGTCCTTACGCAAGTTCCCAGGATATGTATTTAAAGAGCTGAGAATCAAATGGAATGGAATTAACCTGATAGGATGTAGGAAAGGTACCCAATTTCCCTTGCCTGCCTTAACCTTATCAGCTGGAAAAACTAAATACTCACTTTTCCAGATGTTTTTGGACCTAACATTGGTCACAGACAGAGTCTGGTCAAGGATTCATCAGTGGAAGTATGCTGAGGATACTGGGAAGGCTTGGGCTTTTCCTGATAAAAGGGAAGGATGGAAGTGGCACATCCTTTCCCTCATCTTCCTGCCCTGCACATAAATGTGATGGTAGGAGAGCTACAGCAGTCACAACACAACCATGAGAAAAATGCTATTGGAAGCAACATCAGTTACTGCCTATGTTCAGACTTCTTGCTATGTGAGATAAATAACTTCGCATTTGTTTAAGCCTCAATAGCAGCAGAAAGCATTTCTAACTAATATAGCACCATTTAAAATGATGTTTGTAAAGGTTACATAATAATATAGAAATATTTTAATGATTTAATATTGGTGAAAAAGCAAGATGTGTGTGTGTGTGTGTGTGTGTGTGTGTGTGTGTGCAGTTAGAATTCCACTACATAATCCTTCCTCAAACTCTACAAAAACTTATTCACAGAAAAAAATACAGGAATTATTACAAATTGTTATGTTTTACTTTGCAAGGTGTGTCTAAGAATTGTTTTCTTTACACTTTTCTATTCTGTATTTTCCAAATTTTCTTTAGTAAATCTGCATTATTTTTAAACAAAAGAACAATATGTGTGTGTGTGTGTGTGTGTGTGTGTGTTACACACATATTTAAGGCTAACTTGGCTTCTGGGTACACTAGGAGAGAGATGGTGTCTCAGATCACAGGACGCGATGCCCTCATTGCACTCAGCTCCCTCATGTGTGAGCACAGGGCGGTGGAGGGGTCTAAAACTCAACACGATGAAGAGTAGGTGACGCACTGAGATCATTAATCTAGTGACAAATCACGAAGAAGAGAAGCGGAAGTACTCTCTTCAAATATGTGAAGGACTCTCCTGTGGAAATAGGTATTAGTTCATTTCACCCTTCCTTCACTCTAAATATTTGCTGAGGGCCATATGCCGGGTACCCTGCAAAGCCCATTATGAGCCTCAAACACCCATGGTCCCTGCCTTTATCGAAGGTGTAGTTTGCTAATGGAAATAGTCATTTATCAAATAATCACCCAAATATAACACTTCAAGTGATGATAAAACCTGTGAAGGAACAGTAGAGGGAGCTGGGACAGGTAGAAATCTGATGAAGCCTTGTTTAAGCTGAGGTCTGAAAAGCTAACCAGAAAAAGTAGAAGAGAGTTCCAGGCAAAGGCATTTGCAAAGGTCCTGAGGCCACAGGGAACAGAAAGAAGACCCCTGGAGCACAGAGCATGAGGGCTTGAGTGGTGTGAGATAAGGCTGGAGAGGCAGCGGCCAGCCCATGCAGGATAAGGATTCTGGCCCTTTGGCTCCCTAAGACCTATAAGACTTCATGATGAGCTTCAGTCAGGGGAGAGATATGATTTGTGTTGTGAAAGGGTCCCCTCTGGCTGCTCTGCATCTGCAATCCTTCATCCGTCCAAAGGCATTAGATCCATGGATGAAAGTGGTCAGGAGATGGATTTTGGCTAAGTATGAGAAAAAAAACGTTCTAATCATAAGATAAATAATAACTACCATATATTTGGCTTTACTAACTGGGAGGCAGTATGCTAAGTGTTTACAACCTTAAATTTTTTGTCATTTACTCCTCACAACCATCTTAGGAGGCAGAGACTATTGTCATCATACTTTACACATTAAGGAATTGAGGCTCAGAGAAGTTAAGTGACTTACCCAATGTCACACAGCTAATAAGTAGCGAACCCAGTACCTGAACTGAGTTCTGGCCAATGTCAAAGCCCTTTCTTCATCACTAAGCAACACTGCCTCCCCCCACAAAAGATGGAGCTGCCATCCTAAGCTGAAAGGAGTAGTTGGATAGTGACTTCCTTGAAGGGCTCCCCACACTGGGGGCCTCTCGAGTTTTCAGGAGATATGATGCCTGACCTGCTTCACACTCACTGGGAAACTGAACTGTGGGAGAAGGAGGCATTTTCTTCTTGTGTCCGTTTCTAAAGAGCTAAGGATGCCTCTATCCACCTTCCAGGAAGGATCATCCCCACCAAATCATATTCTCCTTATAGCCTGGAGACACCCTGTTTCCTGCCATCCTTGGAGAGAAGCCACTGGTGTAAGTCAAGCTCTGGGGCGCTTTCAGACCCTCTTGGAGGCTGCCTTGCTCTCTGCTTTCTCCCAAGCACTGGAGGAACTCAACTTCATTTTGGAACTGAGGAGATGAAGCAGGTGAGGCTCATAAACGTGGACCTTTTGCAGATCTGAGCCTGGGCCGGGGTCAAGGGCATGGATAAGGAACCGCAGCCGTTGTTATCAGATGATATTGATTCTCAGGAGAAGCGTGAGAGATTAAGAAGTTATTGGGCACCTTTGACTTCTTTTCTGAAGTCACAGAGCAGCTGCTGCTTCATAACAACCCTGAGCATGATGAACATTTGGGGAGAAGGGGTAATTTTTAAATAAAGAAAAATGCTCTCCTCTGCCAGAAAATTTGGCCACTAACTTCCTTTGACAGGTGTAATAGACTGTGGTAGTTTGCAGGGGATTCATAGTGTAAAGTAAAGCAAGAGGGGTAATAAGCATCTTGGCATTTATTCTTTATGTAGGAATATTTGTTCCTCAAAGTCAGACTACATGGAATATTAGCATTTGAATAAATTATTCAACACCTTCTAGAGAAAGCAAGGGGAAAAATCTTTTCAGCATTATAACATGGCAATCTACACGATAGTAGAAAAAGAAGGCTGTCATTTTTTCTTCAATTACAAAAGGCAAATATTTATTATTTATAAGTATTCGCCTTGTATAGGCTTAAATGTTATTTATGAACCTGTTGCACAGTGATTTTCAATGTAACTCATTATTTTTAGCCTTAGGGTGTTGTAAAGGAGCATGGATATATTTAATGACACTCTGCTAGTCAGCGCAATTACACTGTAATCATTATGTAAAATGTGCTATTAATTAAACCAATTTCTAGTTAGAACATTCGCTTCTGCAGGGCTTAATCTTAATCTTCAGCAATCTTTCTCTCTGTTTTTCACCTATTAATTATATGATTACTTTTTTAGTTAATATGGTAGAATATGTTTTTATTTTTAAGCTTAATACTGTCAGTTAGGAATATCTGTCAAATTGGATCTGGTGTTTATGGGTCAAAGGTTTCTTTTTCTTGAACTGATTTAAAGGGTTTTAAAAGTTTAAAAGGTTATTTTTGTGAAACTGGATATTTTTATAGATCAAACTCTTACGGTTCCTTTTCTGCATAAGCAGCATTAATTCACAAAAATTCTTAGTTTCATGACTTACAAAAACACCCAGTGTCATTTTACTTGAGTCATTTCAGTATCGAGTTTATGTACTTTAAAATACATTAAATACACCTTTCTTCTTGGAAGGTGGTAAGATATGGCACTTCTCTTTTACATTAGCCTTTTGTTTAAGAATCTCAAGGTAGGTTAAATAGTTGATGTTTCTGGGGGGTGGAGGCAGTAAATAGCTTCTATTTCCAGGTCTTCCCACTACCTGTCTTCCAAAAGCCTTGTAATACTCTACTACTGTTTTCAATAACAAGGATGGAAACATGCTTCCAATATTTACTAACGATTCTTGCTGATGAAGGTTATAATAGCATTTCTAAAAATAAAAAATAAGATAATAAAATAATTCATCCTTCACTCTCTCTCTAGAATGTCCCCTTGTGGAAGGAAAGTAAGAAAAAGAGGAAGGGAACAGGCTTACTACAGAGAGGCCTGACAAGTGGGAAATGGCTAACATTTTATCACCCTCTCACTTTGCACACCATTCATCTCCTGAGAGAGGGAGAGAATAGTTTAAAAAATCCTGAACAGTTGAATAGAAGGGCCCATCCTGAATGGATAAGAAAATAGATCCCAGAGGAGACACTTCGGAATCACAGGTAAAAGTCCCCAAGAAATTCTCTATGACCTTCAATTTTGTCCTTTAGGTAGAACAAAGTGCTACATAAACCTGTGCAGGGATTATTTTGATGAGAGTTGAAAAATGGAGGCACTTATCAATCATTAAATTCCTGCCTGCATTCTGCCCCCTCTGCAAAGTATGAAATTAGGTCTTCTATATCAAAATTTCTAGAATTTGGATCCGTGTAAACCTTTCGGAGGGCCTGAGGATCCTGATTGTCCCTCAGTGCCCTGGTGGAATGTTTTTATTCATCTTGCTTGCTGCCTGAAGTTGATGCTGGCAAAATCAATCACTCCCTGCCAGTGTATTGACATGGCTGCACCTGCTTAAACCATCCACGTGTTGAAACTCAGAAGAAGTTGGGAGTCAAAAGCAGTGTTATTTATATACTTCCTTAACTTGTCCCATACTACAAAAATTTCCGTCCTGACACCATCTGCTAGGGGAAGGGATTTATCTATCAATATGAGACAGCCACTGAACTGGTACCAAATCCAGTCAATGGTTATCACCTTATGAAACATCCAATGAAGCCCCATGGCCTTGTTTCCAAATGATTAATTTCCTTTGGTTGCTGGTTTTAGTTACAACATAGACTCGTTGTGAAAAGTTATGTCGTGTCAATGTCAGAAGTTTTCTGGCTAAAGAGGAAAAGGCAATAAAAGGGGGCTAGAATTTTACAATGGAATTTCAATGGGAGTCAAGGTCAAAAGTCTTAAAAGAGAAATTGATTAAGAACTTTTTATCATAAAAATATACCATGGACAGTGATATCCTGGAGCAAAATATTTGCTTCATATGTGATAGACAAAGGGCTAATGGGTCAATATACAAAGAGTCTTTACAAATCAATGAGAAGGTTAATAACTCAATAGAAAAAAGGGGGGAAATAGAAACACAAACAACAGAGAAAAATCTAAATGGTCACAAATGTATGGAAAAGATAGTCAACCTCACTCCTGTTTTATGAAATGCAGATCAAAACAACAAAGATATAGTTATCAGAGAGGTAAAACTTTTAAAGTTTAATGATAGTGGAATTAGAGTGTGGGGAAAGAAGCATTCCCAGGCAACGTATGGATGAGAATCAGTGTAGTCTTTTTAGATGGGAATTTAGCAGTAATTGTCAAGATGTGAAATGTTCACACTTTGACCTAGCTCAATGCCAGGATGGATATATTCCCACAAGAAAGCAACAATATATGTATAAAGGAATTCATTGCAACCTACTTTGTAACTGCAAAAAATTGGAAATGCGTAAATGACCATAAGAAGGGACTGGTTAAATGTCATGGTACAGCCATAAATTGGAATACTTTGTAGCTATCAAAAAAACCAAAAAGGTAGATATATATGTAAAAATATGAAATAATTTCCAGGATGTGTGACCTTCAGCAAGTTACTTAATCTGTGTCTCAGCTTCCTCATATGTAAAATAATAAACTTTAATAGTAAATAATAATAAAATATAAAAATTAATAATTAAACATCAAAAACTACAATAATTGTTCCTACCTCAAAGGACTATTATGAAAAATAAATGTTACTATATATAAAATGCTTAGGCTAGCTGGCACATAGTAGATACTATGTTTTAGTTCTAAATATTATTACTGCTGTTACGTATTTTTATGTAAAAAAAGTAAGTTTTAAGAAGGTATGTAGAGTGTAAAAACACTTTTGTAAAAAAAGAAACGCATGGACATTTCTGGAAGGATACACAAGGAACTACTAATAGTGGTTAATCTAGGGAATAATGCTTCCACTAGGCACTTTACACCCTTCTGTGTGAGCTTGTATTGGTTCTATAATAATAAAAAAATGCAAAAACAAAACAAAAAACAAATAGTGTGGGAATTAGGGATTTAACCAAGATGAAGACAAAGGAAGATGTTCTTCTGGCAGGTATTCATCATTCATTCATTTAAAGAACATTTATTGACTATCCACTGTATTATAGGCACTGATTATAAAAAATGAATAAGATATGATGATATGATCCCTCACAAGTGCGTTGTCTAATGGGAGAGAGAGACACATAAGAAAAATTTTCAAATTGCTGAGGGAACCCAGAGAGGGCAGTAACACATTCTGATGGTAATATCTGGTTTGGCTTTGAGGGAGGGATAAAGAGTTTTCCTAGTGGGTATACAAAGTTGAGAAGGCAAAATTTATATATGTTGAGAGAAATCAGAATCGTGTTTTTTTCTGGAATAGAAGGGGGATTGATTGGGACAGGAGCACAAGGGAACTTTCTGGGGTGATGGAAAGGTTCTGCGTCTTCGTAGGGGTCTGGGGTTGTGTAAGTACATGCAGTTGTCAAAACTGACCAAACTGTGCAATTAAGAGATATGCATTTCACTATAATGTAAGTATACTTTAATTAAAAAGGAAAAACATGGGGAAAAAAGGATGACTATATCAATGAATAAGTAGGCGCAGAGAGGAAAAGAGAGGGTGCCTATGTATCTAAAGAAGTGACATCCCTAGCAAGAAAAAGAGAAGAAAGACTGAATTGAGAGGGCAGAAGGGGCAGGAAGGCTCAGTTCTGGCTACATGATTATGAATGATGATCCAACCCAACTGAGGGCTTCAAACACATCTGATAGGAAAGCAGTCCACTGCCTACCTTCAAGGAGCCTCCATTCCAAAAGATGGGAGCCTTCCAGTAGAGGGAGGAGGGCCCTGCTCTGATTCAGGCCCCTGAAGACTTGGAACCAATCATTTCCAGGTGTTCACCTCTGCCCACACCTGTAGGAAATGCTCCATCGCAAGGTCTTGCTGACCTTGGAGTAATGGCGGGCATTACCTTCATGTGAGGGTGGCTTGTCCTTGAACAATTTCTCCAGTACATTAAGCACAGCATTCTTTTTTTTTTTTTTTTTTAAAGCAGGAGCCCTTTTTTTTTTTTTTATCTCCTTTTTAATTTTTATTTATTTATTTATGGCTGAGTTGGGTCTTCGTTTCTGTGTGAGGGCTTTCTCCAGTTGCGGCAAGCGGGGGCCACTCTTCATCGCGGTGCGCGGGCCTCTCACTATCGCGGCCTCTCTTGTTGCGGAGCACAGGCTCCAGATGCGCACGCTCAGTAGTTGTGGCTCACGGGCCCAGTTGCTCCGTGGCATGTGGGATCTTCCCAGACCAGGGCTCGAACCCGTGTCCCCTGCATTGGCAGGCGGATTCTCAACCACTGCGCCACCCGGGGAAGCCCTAAGCACAGCATTCTTGACTCATGTCTCAGGTGTGTGCACAGATCTTTTTGTTGCTACTCTTATTTCACGAGTGAGTTTCTATTATAGACCACAGCGTGAACAAAAACCCTCCTCTTTCACTTCTGAGCTATCCTGAACCCAGATTCCCTCTCTGGGCCTCAGTGGAGTCAAAGCAGAGTCTTCCAGTTTGATCTCTCCTGGTCCCTAGAGCATTTTTTTTTTAATACACTTTATTTTTTAGAACAGTTTTAGGTTTACAGAAAAAGTTGTACAGAAAGTACAGAGTTTACATATTATTCCCCCTCCCCAAGTTTCTCTTATTATTAACATCTACCATTAATGTGGTATATTTGTTATAATGGAAGAACTAATATAGATGTATTATTACTAACTAAAGTTCACAGCTTACATTAGGATTTGCATTGTACCTTTTATGAGTTTTGACAAATGTGTAATGTCCTGTATCCACCATTACAGTATCATACAGAATAGTTTCATTGCCCTAAAAATGTTCTGAACTCTGTCTGTTCATTCCTCCCCGTCTGCTCCTACCCCCAAATCCCTGGCAAACATTGATCATTTTACTGCTCCTGTAGTTTTGCCAGAGAGGGTTTTTAAGTTTTTAGAAAAATTGAGTCTTAGAAATCTTTTGCACACATTATCACAACATATAAGGTTTTAAATGCATCTATTTTCTATTTTTAGATTCTATTCTCAAATATTACAAAGGAAAGGGGAATATTTGCCCTATCCAGTTAATATAGTATGTAAACAGGTATTTATACGTTCATTCACTTATTCATTCAACAAATCAGCTAATGTTTATTGCATCTTTTTATCTGCCAGGCATTACAATACACCAAAGCCAGGCAAAGTAGTTCACTCTGCAGGAGATAGGCTACAGAGGGATAAGTAACTGCCTCATGTTAATAAGAATGACCCTTGTCATTTATTGAACACTTATTATTTGTCACATGATGATAATGCTGCATTATTGCATGTAATGCTCACAACAAAAATGTTAGGAGGGAGGAATTATGATTATTCCCATTTCAGACCCAAGGAAACTGAGTGACTTGTCAAAAGTCCCACAGGTAATAAACAGTAGAGCTGAGACTTGGCCCTCCCTCGTATTCTGTCCAACTCCAAAGCCCACACTCCTAACCACTACTCCATACTTCTTGAGAGTATGGCCATTCTGGGTTCAAATCCCTTTACTAGCTGTTGACCTTGAATAAACAATTTACTGTCTTAGAGTGTCAGCCTGGTCACCCATTTAGCGGGGTACCTCTTCTCTCATTTCCACCTGGAAAAATCATACTCTTCTTTCAAAGTGCAGCTCCTGGAGAAGCTTGGACTCCCCATTTCCATCTGCCTCCCAGCAATGCTGACTCCCCTCCCGACTCCCACCACTGGGCTTGTTTGCCTGAGTACACTCCCGGGCTCAGGGTGAACCACTCTGAATTCTGGATGTTCGTGTATCTCTTATATAAAAAAAATCCATTGCTGTACTACCTAAAATTATCTCCCTGCAGGAGGTACACACACCATACTCAGGGAAACCTGGCTTTAGATGGACACCTTCCCAAAGGCTAGGACTTGATCTTACTCATCCTGTGTCCCCAGAACCTAGCACACAGTGACTGCTCAACACGTTTGTCAGATAAACGAAGCTGTGAGTAAATAAATGGAATTTTGGAGATGGTCTCTAGACTTCCATCGAAGCTTTCCTGATGTTTGTTGAACTGGTGGCTGTGGAAAGAGAGATCAGTAAGAAATTTTGAGTTTTAGTGAGATGGGTAGTGCAGAACCATGGTGTGCTACTCACTGGGTGAGTCCTTGGGGAATAGCTACGTGGAAGGAGTGTGCAGGCAGGCCAGCCTCACCGTGTGGAACCCAAAGAGGATACTGGCAGTTGCCCACATGGCATGAATTTGAGGGGCCTTGGGAAGGCCATCTGATCCCCACTGAGGGATCCATTCCTTGATGGAAAGCACCATCCTCACCTTTTAAAGTGCAAATATTCCTAATTCCTTTAAAATAAACTGACCCATGGTTATCCCGAGGTCAGGTCCCTTTGTGGGTAGAGTTGAGAGGATCTTACTAAACAAACTCAGCTTACTTCTGAATTTTGCTCAGGATGGGCAAACAGAGGACAAGGAAGAGAACATTTATCAAGTATCAAGAACTGTGCCAGGCATTGTGGTGGGCTTTTTATGCCTTAAACAAACAAACAAACAAACAGGGAAATTAAATGACCTGTCCAAGCTTGTTCCAGCCCCGAGTTGGTGGAGCCAGGATTTGAACACAAGGCTCATGTTCTTTCTACTGTACATCCGACCAGTTCTTTTATAATCGATAGAAGTAGAAACTTAACACCTGCCGCGCCTACATTGGCAGAAAGTCCTGACCTTCATCAGGTCCTAAATGCCTCCCATTTATAAAGAGGTTGGTAGCTTGAGATAAAGAAGGTAGAAAACTTAACCCAATGCCTGGCACACAGAAAGTGCTCAGTAAATGGTAGGATTATTAATAATCTCAGCCAGGTTATCAATGGCATAGGAATGGGATTTTGTCAGGTTGACAAACTGAGGCAATTATAGGGAAATCTTGGACCCAGATACTTAAGTATCATTTTCGTAGCCTTAAGTACCCTATTTTAAGGACATTAGCTATTACTCTCAGTAAAAAGGTGCCCCTGAAGGGTTTGAGCAGAATGGTAGAATACTTTGACTTACGTTTTAAAAGGATCACTCTTGGCTTCCGTGTTGAGACTCAGAGGAAGTGTAGACTCAGGAAGACCTAGCAGGTGCTGTTATAACAAGACAGACAAGAGATGATGGTGGCTCTAAGCAGCACGGTAGCAAAGGAAGTGTCAAGAAGTGGTCAGGTTAGGGTTATATTTTGTTGGTAAAGCCCGATGGATCTCCTGCTTCATGGAACAGGAATCTCTCTCTGTGAGATGTACAGGAAGCCTCCAGGGTTAAGGGCCTGAAAATGAAGTTACCA
Source organism: Eschrichtius robustus (assembly GCF_028021215.1). Taxonomy (NCBI): domain Eukaryota; kingdom Metazoa; phylum Chordata; class Mammalia; order Artiodactyla; family Eschrichtiidae; genus Eschrichtius; species Eschrichtius robustus. Next base: position 54,119,995 of record NC_090826.1, read on the forward strand.
TCAACTAACTTCCTTCCTTCAACGAATACATAGTGAAGGAGAGATATGGATATTCCTTTCTAAGCACCCAGAGATCCAAGGAGGCACTTGACAGAGTTACTGCCGGGAAAGCGCCGCCCTTGTGGCCTCACCCAATACAGAGGCATTTGCCTGAGAGCAGAACTCATGAAGGTTGGAGAGACGGGAGGATGAGCAGGACAGCTCTAAACCAGTTTTTTTTTTTTTTTTTTCCTGGAGCTTTGGCTACTCTCTTGCCTTTCCTCTTCATGTTTATCTGTCCTGGCCTGGGGTGAGCTCCCACCCTCACCCCCAGGGTATAGGGAACACCCCTCTCCCCGGGTCTGATCATTATGCATGTATATTTAGGAAATATTTTCTCAGTAACAGCCTCACTTGAAGACAGCTTCGATGGTGCAGACACTTGGGAAGCAACGTGCATTTCCTGAGGGCTGCAGGCATTTTCTTTCCTAACTATTTCCAGCTGCTCCCTTCCAGATGAATCTAGTGAACATATTCAGGCTCACACGGAGGAGGAAGCTTTCTGAGGAAAGGGAAGGCAGCCTGCGAACTCCAGCTGCTGCACTGTTTGCGGCAACTCTATTTTTAATATACATTGCTGACCCTAATGATAGTCTATTGAGATGAGGGCGAGAAACGTCTGATCAAGTGGAGATTAATTTTTGACTGTGTCGCCCAGAATGCATGAAAATGCACTCCTTTTTTCTATTTAGACTCCCAGGATGCTTTGATTGATTGACTAGTTTACAAATGAAGGTGATAAAATTAGGTTGAAGACCACATACATTTCTTAAAATGAGGCTGGCTGGTGGTGGAGACAATGAGGTTTGGACAGATTATATTGCTGGTTTAGGCAATCTTCTAAGCATGTCAAGATTTATAGACCTGTACTGTAATGTTACAATTGCAGCTCACTGATATAGGTTTCTTTTCAAATTCTTTCGCATTTTATTTGAAAAAGGCCATTAGAGAGTTATAGACTATTGAAAAAGCTTTTTCTTTGCTAACCCTTAATAAACTCTTCCAAACAAGGACTACTGCATTTTTATATTAAATTTAGACCAAAATCTATAAAACATGCTATCCCAGGTTGGATAATTTGATTATTATTATCTAAATGGAGTTATGGTTCATCTTGGGTTTGCAGTAATGTACATAGTAAATAAAATGTAAGTTGAGATTTGTATAAGATCATAGGACACTGGGTTTTCTTTTCTGTTGTTTTGTTTTTCCTGTGAGCCCTTCTTTGGGGAATCTCAGCCAATTTTCTCTGAGATGAGAAATTAAAAGGAAAAAAAGGAGGTCCCAATGGTGAAATTAATGCTGCATTGTACTTAAAACAAATTGCTCTTAATATTTACTTGTTCTTATCACAATAGAGGCAAGCTACAAATGTCTTAGGAGTTACCCGACTAATAAGATTTACCGAGGGGACCAAAACGCATGAGAAAATACTCAGCAGAATTAGAAACAATTATTCCGTTGTAAGTTATGATGTGAGAAATAATAGATGAGATTCTGAAGTTATTTATGAATTAGTCAATTCTGTTTCATACATTTTTGCCATCAGAATAACTTATGAAATCATTTTCCAGGCCCATAGCATTTTATGAGAGTTCTATACTCAGTTAAAGATTTTCTTCTAGGGCTTTCTGCAGTTACTCTGAAATCTTTGGTGATGCCCAGATTTTGACCTAAGTTTTCCACTCTGAGGGCAGCCGCTGGCAGTGCCAGAGACTTCCTGAGGTCTCCATGCTGGAGTGCACAGTATATGGAGAGCTGCTATGGATTTTATCATTTTAGCAGGAGGGACTCAAAGTGGGTTGAGAGTGTCAAATAAGGTGATGTGGATGAGGCGCTCAGCCTCTCGGTAAATGGTCAGAGATTTCGACAAATTAATTGTCATTACTAATACTATTTTTGCTACACCTTTTGTTTCCAGGGAGCAGGATAAACACAGTGCAAGTCCAAAAGTTTAGCTTAGATTGCTGCTAACCTGCTATACGACCTTGAGCTAATCCCTTATCGTCTCTGTTCCTCTGTCCTTAGGATGTCCAACTACTTTCAGGGGCGGTTTTTTTTGGGGGTCAAATGAAGTGACAGCCATGAAAGCTCTTCTAGAAGTACAGAATGCTGTAGGAACATCAGTAATTATTTTTGATCATTCCCAGGTACCTGCCCTCTGGCTTTTTTAAAGGTGGAAAGTGGACCATTGTAAGCATAGGGGAACTTCTCTAACTGCTGGGGGCAGTTTACAAGGGGGTTGCCAGTGTGAGGGAAAGGATTTAAGGGGGCTTGGGGTCAAGTGGTTTGAAGAACCCAGCAGGGCACCAGGCTGCTGCCACTGATTTAGTTTAGAAGTGGATGAACTTTGAAATGCAGAACATCATTTCTGCAGAAGGTCGTCATATCTCTTGATGATTTACACGGAGAGGGTTGAGACTGTGCTGGGTTCATTTTAGATCCTCCAGTGCCAAGAGAAAATATGCTGATGGAAGAGATAGTGCCTGGGTAGCTGGTAAAGGCTCCGACTGCCAGAAGAAATGGCAGAAACGGACCTAGTCGATTTCAGTGACGATGATGATAGAATCCGCCAACCTTCTCCGCCCTGTCTGGGAGACTTTGAAGTTTGGAATTTTGTACACAAGATTGCTTCAACTGACTTTTTACCCTCATGCTGCCAAGCACTTCTCGGTACTGTTGGTTCAGGCTGCATCTGGGGGACAGGATGTAGCTTCCCCTTAAGAAGAAGTCCTGTATATCATCCCTCACCCTAGAGACCCCACACAGAGCCCCACCTGGTTTTAAGAAGTGGTCTGCAGTCAAATTTCAGGGAAAAAAATTAAAAAGCTGACTGTAGGATACTACTTCTCAAATATACCCATATATTAATATTTTAAGTGTTCAAAGGCAATGTCCATTTTCTCAGAGACATTCTGTTATTTAATTAAATAGGTCATTCGTGTATAAAAGCATACTTTTTTCTTTTTAAGCCATGGATCTTAATGAAGTGTTTTTTTCATTTCGATTGAAAAAAAAGATGTAGATTGTATATATTTTCATTTTCCATGAACTGACTCTTATGGAAAAAAGATTGCCGATTATTGCGGCGTGGACAAAGTAGAATCCCAGCTGGTAGAGGCTGGCTGACTCAGGAAAACCATATTGAATGGGAGGGGACTAAGTCCAGGCATCCAGTGGCAGCAAACCTGATGGACCGAAGGTTCTGGAAATGTGGGTGGAGTAGAGGCAGGGGCTCATCTGCACCGGTGGGGTCCTCCCACCGATTGTCCCATGGGGCAGTTAACGAGGAGGCTGCCATATTCCTCATGGTGGAAGAAAGTGAGTGTTTCCTTCCTTCGCATCACCCTTCCAATGCACTGCAGCATACACAGTGACGACATCGGTTGCAGTGACAAGAGACAGTACATAACACTCTGGCGTGACGTCATCAGCCTGTTGATAATCTTTCTAAATGTTTGCCAGCAAGATATGAAATCTTAGCAACAGAGGTATTTAAAGGTTTGGATAAGTTTGAAACACAGCGATTTTTCAATCTTATAAGCCAACCAGTCCGGGAGCCTGTTAGTCTACAAGTGTCTGCCATCTTTCTCAGGGTGTCAGAGAAAATGGAGTGACGGATCACTTTTTGGTGTCACTGCTCGAGACCTGTGACAATCAGTGAAATGATTGTGTCTGCCTCTACACATATCTGTAATTGATTGCCTAAACCCTACGACTCTCTTTCCCAGTTGATGTGATGGAACATTGGAGCGAAATCACTCTCGATGAGGAGGAGCCAGGTCCATTTGTTATTTACTTCCCTGCCTGCTTCCTTCTCCCTATCCAGTGCCAATTGTCCCCCAAGAGCACATTATGGTAATCAGCCAGAATGTATGTATAGGAATCAATCAAGGTGAGAGCTGCCGCAAGAGTTATGACATTACAAAGTCTGTTTGTAACTTTTGATTTATGGAAGATTTTCCATTTTATAAATTGGGAGTGAGGCATGTTGGGATGGCTTAACCCTTGAATTCCCCTACAAAGAAAATGCATTAAGCATTAAAGCAAATAAATAATAAGGCATTTTAATTATCTAGTGCCCATAGATAATTGGAGTTCTTGCCTGTTTGGCTTGTGACTTTAGGTAAATGCTCCAGCTCTCTGAACACATTCGCTATCCTTACTACAGAATAAAACTTGCTCAGGTTCTGGAGAGTAAAGACACGCAATAAATTTCCATTAAGGACCAATATTGGCATGCAATGCTTTCTTCCGCCACGAGCTTGAGAAGCAGCCATGCCATAGAAGCATTCCCGGGGATCTTCCTGTTCTGATTGTCACTCTCAGCAAGGGTGACTCAGGGCAAGGACTTCACAGACACCAACTCTCAGGCCCATGGGATCCTTGGTATAACACTCTCATTCTGTGCCTTACAGAATTGCTGAAGGCCAGGGCAAAGCCAGACTCAAGCCATTTTCCCAAGTGGACAAAGCAATACCTAGTGTTTTGTTATTAACAGCTGTGCTTTTTGAGGCTTGGCACCTGTCACAACCGTGGCTTTAAAGGAGGCAGGAAACAAAGCACTATCGTCAGCTGGTCATATTAAAATTGAGACCTTTTATGTTCATCTAGTGCATCGGTCATTACAACCATCTCAGAAAGTATGCTGAGTTGGTACTGACAGCCCCATTTTTCAGATGTGGAAGCAGAGCCAAAAATATGAAATATTCTGCTTAAGAACATACCCTGGTGAGTGAGAGCTCAGGATTAGGGGACAGGCCTCCTGACTTCCTGGTCCGGTACTTTTTCAATGAACTGAATTTAATTTGTATTCGGGCCTCTGCACATGCAGGACAAAGTGCTCCGTCCTTGTCCCAATTTCTGGAGGCAACCATCCCTCAGCTCATCCAGGGCCACCCAGCCGTGTGTTTCAGGTCTTATCACTCTCACTCAGTAGCTCGCTGTCCCCCTTCAGAGAACCAGTCTCTGCATCCCTGTGGCCCTGTGGTAAGTCTGCCCCAGCACATCCACTGCTGGTGTGTAAGACACAGTTTCCCCGCTGGAGAATGAGCTCAGGGAAGAAAAATATTCGTCCTGTTCCAAGGTCACTGGGAGGCCCTTCCTTCAATCTGCTTTTTGCTTGGCAATCTTGCCACATTATCTTGTGTTGAACTAAAGTTCTGTTTCTTTTTTTATTAGCACCGTGGACCTATTCTGCTTAAGCTCCCTTTTTGTTCCTAATGTGAATCTTAAAGCTAAGAAGAATGCAGATCCCAGCAGACCCACTATCTCTCTTATAATCCATTAGGAACGTAAGATCGCTGCCTCTGGAAAACTTAAAAAACCATTTAAAAACAAAAAGATGAATAAATGAAAATGTTATGAACCTGGAAATGTTAATTAAGCCATTCTCAAGGAACAGGCTTCCCAGCCCAGATTAAAACACCCCATCACTTTTAAGTAGTTAACACCTTTCTCCTTGAAATAAGTCCAAATTAAGGACAAAATCATTATAAAAAGAAATAGTAAAGAGACCAGAAAACGGTGTTGAGAATTTGGCTATCGACTGACATACTTAAGTTAGAGCAAACCACGAAGGCCAAAGCCATAAAGTGAAGTCTATTTCCAGACATACTGTAGTTCTTTGCCAAGCAGTTGTCTGGGTACCTTGATGTAGAGTCAGAGGATGTAGAAGCTCACAGATCATTCCGTTGAATCTTTCCACTTTTTTAGATTAAGGAACTGAGATCCAGAGAGGGTGAGACATTTTCTTAAAATCATTTAATAGAGTTGAGGCTAGAACCTAAAACTTAGGCTCACAATCTAGTGTTCTTTGCCCTGCATACACCGCTGAGCAAAATTATTTCAAAATAATAATAATAATAATAGTAGCAACAATAATAACTTTTTTAAAGGTACTGAATCTATACCGTGGTATCTAGAAGATGTGTCTCCCAGACTGTTTTCTTTCCTGGGAAAGAAATAGAGCAGAGCCTTGCATGTCAAGACATTATTCAGCTAGCAATCTTGGCCCTCAGAAACACAGACACAAACTGTAAGGCAGAGGAAGAAAGGCTGAGTCCCCAAAGTAGCTGTAACAAAGCCCGTGCACTAAATGTCATTCACTCGGCCCCATGGAGGGCATCTTCAGGCTCTATGCAGTATTATTTATTCCATTTGACATATAATTCCAAGCAGATTTGAAGCAGAAAGTTAGTTGGTAGCAGCCTGACAGCAAGAAGAGGCAGCTAGGCAGCTGTCATTTCTTACTGATGGCCATTAGAATTGACAGCTGGGAGCCCAATACTGAGGGAGCAGATGGAGAAACTATGAAAGTAGAAATAAGGAATAAAAGTACAGTAATACGGGGCCATTTCCTTTAGGGGCAAAAAGCTCTACAAAAGTATCTTCTAAGGGCGCCTTTGTCCTACATCAAAGTACAACAGAAATAACTAACAATGATAACTTTGTTTTGTTGAGCACCTGTTATGTGTGAGGGATGGTGCTAGGTATTTTCATGAATCATTTCTAAGCTTTGCAACCCTGCAAGGGAGGTGATATCATCCCTGTTTTATTGATAAGGAGACTGAAGTTCAAAAAAAGTCAAGAATCATGCCCAGGATCACAAGACCTAAAATAAAAGGCAAAGTGAGGATCTGAACATGAGCGGTGAGACTCCAAAATCTATGTTCTTTCCGTTGTGTTCTGTGACTCGAATTCACCATCAAGACCTGGAGCAAGAAAAGAAGGTGAAACATCATACATGATTTTCTCTATAAAAGAGAATAAGGAGAATGAAATACAGTTTAGAATCTGCCACTACATATATGTTTTTTGCATAGAATATATGAAAGGCACAATCGTCTCTCAATTAATTGACATCACTGACAAAGGATGAACAGACACAACTTCTGCAGAAAATTTGAGCTTTCCTTTAGAGTTCTAACACTTAAAAATGCTAATGCCTGTAGTAAAGCCCTTCTAAAATGTATATACTTCTCTGTTCTAGCATAGGGTAGAAACCTCACACATGGGCCCAGCCCTCAGGAGCACACAGACTGGTTTGGGATACAGACCTGTAAACAATTCATTTGTAAGAAGATGTAAACTAAGTCCTGTGGGAGCTGAGAGGAGGAATTAACTTTGCCTGGCAGATGACATAAGTTTAAAAAAATCCCAACTTTAATGTAGTCCCTGGCAATAAAACATTTAAAATATTCAGTTTTTATTTTCCAACTGAAAAATAGGCACCTGTCAAAAGTCACTGCAAAACAGTAACCACTATAAGTGAGTGATGCCTATAGTGCTTCAGTGTGAGCTTGTGTGGTCCTGTAATGATTCATCTTTTGGATTCCTGGAGGTGTATGGAATGTGGGCTCTCTTCCTCTAAAAAAATAAGAAGCTGATTTGCTAGGCTTCATATGCTTTTTAAAAAATATATATATGTACTTTTTTTTTTTTTGGCCATGTGGCACGTGGGATCTTAGTTCCCCAACCAGGGATTGAACCCACACCCCTACAGTGGAAGCGCTGAGTCTTAACCACTGGACCACCAGGGAAGTCCCTGCTAGACTTCATATGGACTTGATATTTTTCTGTCATGTATGTACATCTTCCTGGATCTTTATAACAACATTGTGAGTAAAATTATTATTGTTTTTCCTTTGCTGTGGAAAAATGAGGCCCAAGGTAACACAGCTGGCCAGTATCCAAGTGAGAACTGGAATTCAGATCTCTTGACTATGGGTGCAGTCTCTTGCTAGGGTAGGGTGCTGTCTCCTATATAACTTGTTCTGGTTTAAATGTCTGCGTATTCTTTCCTGCACCTACTCTAAGTAGGATGCAATTTCTGTACTTGCATTTGTACACCACAGTGCATCTCAAGGTTAGGCTAGCATGCCGTTGTTCAGGTACATTCTACCGGCACTCCCAAAGACCTTCTCATTCATTCATTCATTCAATTAAGTAGTTTTGAGCATCTACCCCATGCCAGGCAGTAGATAGTTTCGAGACACTGTGAAGAGTACTCTGCCCTCAAAAAACTAAAACAGCAACAACAACAAACAGCTTATATTTCAAGAGGAATTCCAGACACATATAACTAAATGTGTATAAAAGGCAGGCTGTGGTAAAAGTCAGCTCTATCAGAGGAGCAAGCAAAATATTAAAGAAGCACAAAGGAGAGATTGATTCTGACGGGTGAGACAACAAGATGATGAGGGAATATCTCGAAACACGTCCTGGAGGACATGACATTTCAGTTAGACCTTCACAACTGAGCACTATATTTTGTATTGTTCTGGATTAGTCAGCTATTGCTATGATAATGTGGTAAAACAAACAACCCCCAAATATCACTGGCTTATAATAGCAAATGTGTATTTCTTGCTTATGGGTCCCTGGGGAAGGTCCTTATAGTTCTGTGGGTCCCTGGGGAGGCTCTGCCTTGAGCTACAGTTGGGGTTCAGGTAGCTCCATGTGTCTCTCATTTTGGGACCCAGGCTGAAGGAGCAACAGCTACCTATTGAAGGCATCCTCTTCTAATGGTGTAGGGCAGCGGCACAAGAGAGGATACCCAGTTCTTAATGGGAGAAACATGCGATGCCTCTTTAGTCTCTGCTTGGAACTGGAACACTGTCAACCGTCACTTCTACCCACATCCCATTATTCAAAGCAAGTCATGAGGCTAAGCTCAAGGTCAACAAATGGAATAGGGAATATACTTTAGTCCCAGGGAAGTCAGGGAAACGGCAATGAGGGAAGGAAGTGTTGTAAATAAATAATGCAACCTACCCCATGTTCTTCCTGTTTCTTGGGCTTTATCTACTCAATGTGAATGTATGGTCCTTGAAGGGAAATAAAGCCCTTCTTTCTACTGAGCTCTCCTCCATTCCCAGGGGAATGCTGGCTGTGTGGGAAGAGGGAAGAGGAAGGCAGAGTAGGACAGTAGCATTTTGTGACACCACAGTGACTCTCACCTGCACGATAGCTACCCCAACAAGGAGGAGCTTTGTTCATCTCTTTCACTGTGGACCCTCCAGTGCCTGGCATGGAGAAAGTGCTTGAAAAATGATTGTTAAATGAATGAATCAATGAAAAAACAAAACTACCATGTTTACTGCTTTGATCACCCATATCCTAGACTGTGGTTCCATTTTATTGATGGCTGGTACATATAAGGCCTCAATCAATAAATACTGATATATTTATATGACATAATACTCTGCAGTCGTTGAAAGTGATGTGGTAGAAGAATATTTAATGACTCTCTGTTTGGGTAAAATATGTCTCCTATACGTTTGAGTGATTTTAATTTTCTTTTTTTGCTCAGTTTTACTTTTCTAAAGTTTCTATAGTAAACATACATTTATTTTACATAAAATAATAGAGTTATTTTTAAAATAAGATTAACATACAGTATCACATATGAACAACATATTCTAATTTTAGATGCAGTCTGGAAGAGCACCATTCCTTGGGATGTAGCATTTGTACTTTTGCCCTTTATGGCTAGATGCTCTGAAAAGTGGGTCCAGGGATAGGAGTCAGTTAATTGAGCTTTGACCTGAGTGTGTGTTCATATAGAAGGAATGTAAAAATTAGCCCCCAAATGAAAGTCACTTTAGGCTTTTTAGAAAACATTTAGCAGTTGGCTGTTTGCTATCGTATTGACACAACTTGGGAGTGGGGAGGCCTGGGGTAGGCTCTCCCACCAACCAATTGCTGGACAATTGGACAAATCACCCAACTGTTTGAAACAAACTAAGTTTTCCCAGAGGGAGAATGAAGTTGATTCCTGCCATGCATTAGTTTAGGCAGGAATAGACCTAATAGTTTAGGTACCAATGGACCCTGATTTAATGATGATGTTTTCATGAAGTAACAGAGTAGAAAAAGCTATAAATTTTACTCTTTAACCAATAGGACTGCCTTCTCTCTAAATTAAAAACAGTATGCTCATGTTGAGGATTAGTATTACTCATTCATCACTAATCAAATGCCGTATTAGTTGGGATAATGCTAGCTACTATAACAAATACACTCCAAATGTGTAATGACTGAAAAAGAACCTAAATTCATGCAGTAGTCCAAAGTATTTCTTGTATTTCTTGTCAACAGGCAGCTCTCTTCCATGGAGTAATTTAGGGATGCAAACTTCTTCCATTTTGTGGCTTCGCTCTCCTCTAGAGCGTTGTTGTTATCTGCATCTATTGGTAGAAGGGAAAAGAGAGTAAGGATGAGGACATCACTCATTTATTATAAACCTTGTCCAGAAGTAGCACCTGTCACTTCTGCTCACATCCCACTGGCTACAACTGAGTCACATGGCTATACCTAATTATAGGTGAGGCTGGGAAATGCAGAGAGTTCTGTGTCCAGGAAGAAGAGGAAGGAGATTGAGGAAAACAATTTGCAGTCTCTCCCACAAAAGCCTAGTATATGGCAGGCTCAGTGCTAGTCAATAAGGATGCTAAGATGAGTAAAACACTTTGCCTGCCCTAGTGGAGGTCCTCGTCTAGTGGGTGAGACTACGCTATATTGACAGATAATTATAGTGTCAAGTAGAATGTGCTATCACAAGGCAATAAAGGTGAGCCAGTGAGAACATTGTGCATGTGTATGGGGGAGTAACTAACTCTGCCTGTAACGAAGGGAGGTCATGAAAAGCCCTGATTATGTCAGTTCCATGAATGTTTATTGAGCAACTACTAAGAGCCAGGCACCTATTCTGTGCAGGTTGCTGGAGATACAGATATAATTCTAGCCCTCAGGGGAGATGAATATATAAGCAGAACAGATTCAAATGGATAATTGCTCAGATCACTGGGAAATGGGACAACTATAATGTGCATGCTATTTGGGTTAGATGCTCTGGATTTGAGTCAGGCATACTTAGGTTTGAATTCCATCTTTAACACTGTTAAAGTCACTGTGTGACTCTGGGCAAGTTTTCCAACCTCTCTGAGCCTTTGTTCTCATTTTAAAACAAAATAACAACTCCTGGTATGACAGTATATGGTCTCAGGAGCCAGAGCACCTCTTCTATGTACTAACTTTGGGATCTTGGGAAATTCATCAAACCATTCCGGCCTTTAGTATCCTCATCTTCAAAATGGGGTTGTCAATAGTACCAAATACAGGTGGTAGGTATATGTGAATTCAGAGAACAATTGTTCTCTGAACCACGCCTGGTACATAAAAACTGCTCAGTAAGTGTTAGGTCTCATCACTACTACCTTACAGTTTGATATGGACATTAAATGAGATAATGTCTGTGCCTGGCAAACATTCAATCAATGGTAACAATTATTATTATAAAGTGAGAAGCTGAAGGTAGGATGATCAGAGTGTCCTAAAAAGAAGCTGCTGAGAAACCAGATAGAACAGAATGACTGAGGCAAAGATCCCGGACCCACAAGTTTATTCTTCACTCATCCTAAGACAGAATCAATGAAGGCTTGTGATGCTTGGAAGGATAGTGCTTCCAGTTTCAGGTCGAAGGCTGTTAATTTCCTTATTTGCTTCCTCTGCTTCTACCATTGGTGAGGGCTTTGAGAATATGCCGTAAACTTTAGGTGAAGGCAGGCAGGCATAAATTATTTTCTCTAAGAATACAGGAGGAAGGTCTCCCTAAACACAGCATTCATTGGTTAGAGTTTCCAGAACCTTCCAAAATTCTGTCTCCTTTTACAGCATCCTGCAAGTCCAAAGTAATGAAATAAAGGCATGGTAATAGGTAAACACAATTACAGCACCCAGATAGCTCCTTGGCAGGCAGGGGGCGTTTGAGAGCATTGGCTGTGGTCTCATTTTCCATAATCAAGCCCAGCCCTGCTGTGATCACTATAGTATTATGACCTATGGGGCAAAGATTGTACCATACGTGATATTTCATTTTTGGGTAGCTGGGGGTAGTAATGAACCAGTTGCAGTCAAGTGAATTAATCTCCCCAGCTATTCAAAGACGAAACTTCATGTACAGCAATTTGTTCTTCATTGCTTTCCCCCCGACTGTGGCCTTTTCAAATGACTCTTCCTACAGAAAAATGGAGAGAACGAAAAAGAAAACTCAATAAAAAAATTTTTAACCTTGGCTAAATGTTGATATCTTTTCTGATCGTCGATAATAATAGCAAATACATCCCATAGATACACAGCTTAGAGTTCACGTTGTGGTTCTATTAGCCTCATACTGGCGGATTATGAATCTTAAAAGATGAAATAAATATGCAAAGAGCTGCTATAGCATAGATTCCAGAGCCAATTTCGTACTATTTAAATTATCAATAGGTATTTATCCAAACTTCAAAGAGCACCTTCATCAGTCTCACTCAGGAGAATTACCCAATTGTTGTGCATTTAAAGAAATAGAAGTTAATGATTAAAAACACATTATTGAAAATGAAAGGCTCTGGCATAGGCAGGTATAGACATATAACACAGCTGTTAATCCTCCATAAATTTGTTTTTAATAACACTGCTGTTTTGGTTGCATATAATAATTATTTCATTAAATCTAAATTACATGCATGGTTAGGCATATTTACAACATGTAAATGTAATGTGTTGCGAGCGTATTCCATTGTATGTTTCCACACAGTTCTAATAATTTTCCAAATTCAAATTGACTAGGTGTAGGGAAGTACCTGGTCATTTATATGATACCTTCTTTCTGATATCGTTAAGGGCTCCAGAAGTTTAATACCCCTGAGTTCTAAACACATCACTAGTCAGTGTGTGGGAAAGACAATGTGTTTATCTGCTGGAAAGAAATGATTATGGACCCAAATGAAAGGGGGAAAAATGCTTTTAAATAATAGTAAAATGTGCGTTTTGCTTTTTTAAAAAATAAAACAAGGAATCGAATACTAGAAAAGGCTATCTTGAAATAACAATCAAGAGTGTGTTGTGCATGATTTTTCCTTTATGGAGAGCAGGAGACATTAATATATTTGCCTATGGCTTGTGCATTACTATTCCCAGCTATGCAGAAATGGAACGTGATTTACAGCAACACGTTCTTTGTTGCTGTTCCAACATACCTATTGTCTTCCCTGCATCCTGTCTGGCTGGCTGAGGAGAGAGGATGCTGCTGGACCACACTCAATCATAATGGGTGTCTACAAATAGAGTAGGTGTATGTGAACTGGGATTTTTCAGCTTTGTCTACCGAGCAAGCCAATCCGAGCACAGAAAGAACGATAGCTGAAGGTTTTACTGCTCTTTAAGTTTCCCCACTGATTCCCATTGTGACTGATTATACCACAGAAGTTACATAAAAATCACATTAAATGCCAACTAAATCAAGACTTTTCATATCTTTTTTTCAAAGCAATGAAATTCAGGACAAACACTGTACTATGCATGAAGATCACCACCTAGAGATCTAAACTCTTCATTCCAGATGTCGTATTTGAAAATGGAACTAGAGAAAAGTGTAGTTTATTCATTTTGTTATTTTCTGTGGTGCTTGCACTGCTGTTTTGAAAGCCCACCACAGGAGAGCTCAATTAAGAGGCTTCATAATTTTCACCAGTTAACTTTGATTAAATAGGATGTCTTGGAAGGGCATTCAGTAAATTTAGGCTATAGATTACCTGTAGTGAGTTTTCAACTCTCTGAAATTCTGGAATATTAGTTGCTTGGACAGGCCATTTCTTTCAGAAGGGTTGTACTTTACCAGCTGATTTGGAACGGTTGTACTTCATTTTATCAGAGCAAGAACAGAGACAAAAACTTCCTTCTACTGGTTGGAACAACAGGTATGTGGAAAAAGAAGATGTTATGCTCTCTACTGCCAACTGTACTAATAAAGTGTGAGATCAGAGGTTCCCTTTAACCAAATTCTTTTAACTTACTTATTGTTAGGTAGCTTTCCAGGTCACGATAATTGCCAAAAATTAGAAAAAGAATGACTAAATGAACACGTTCTCCCTGACGTGCTACTCCTTAGACAAGAACAAGATTCTCTACAAATAAGCAAGCTATTTCCCACTGAGCAAATGGGAGAACCAAGCCTGTTTCAGCTATGGTCAGTAAACTGAGGAGTTGAACACGTATGAGGCGATAGCTGTCAATTAGCTGATCACGTCACTCCTTCTTTCGTATTTTTAAGGGAGAGGCTGAAAATTTAATAAAATTTGCAAATTCTATAGAGTATAGTGATGATCAGTTTTAGTTGCCTGCTGTATGACCTCAGGCAAGTTACACAGTCCTCTGAACCTCAGTTTTCCTTATCTGTGAAATGGGTATAATAACAGCACTCACCTCATTGATTTTTTCTGTAGATTCAATGAGACAGTGCACTTAAGACACTTATATAGGGCCTGACATATGTAATACTCAATAATTGTTAGGGCTTAATATTATTAACATTTTTCTTGGGAGTATTTACATTGTTTAAAACATGTCTGTTTAATAAAAACAGCTTATAAGTTCTCCTTTTGACTTTTTAAAACTTTATCATCAATTAATTAATTCCATCCAAGCATCAATTTTGTAAGATGGGTGCAGAATTATTTTATCCTCCTTGGTTGCTGAGAAGGGTTAGATAAAGAGGAATTAAGCGGCTTGCCTAGGACAGCGCTAATGTAAGTCCTAGAGTCTATATTTTTGACTCATTTACTTCCATCACATGACTGGGGGTGGGTGAGGAAGGCCCAGAACCCCCAGAATGCAAAATGTTTTCTCTGCAGTGCAGAACTGTTTGCAGATTCCAGTAAAGGGGTTATAAAGAGTGTGGTGAGGGGGGAAGTCTGTAGACCAGCAGAAGTGGCAGCATTTACATATGGATAGCCAACTTTTCCTTCCAAGAAAAAAAAAATAGTGTCAGCAGCATTCACACTTCTGAATATATTAGGTTTGTAAATCCAGGGTGCAAATTGTTTGTAGAATCTCAAAGCCCTTATAATATTGTCATTCGTAATCAGCTCACTATGAAAACAGGTCTTCCAGAGGGCACCAAAATCATTTGAACTTGCAATCTGTAATAGATTTGAATATTCAGATAAGGTCAGCGGTCAGAGCAGAGGAGACAGTTTTGGTCAATAAACAGGTTTAGTGAGACAAAATCTTTTTGTCTACATGGGAATAGCTTGGAGAAATTGGTTCTCAAGGGGAAATCAAAAGATTAAATTCAGCTGTGTTGCCAATTTATTTGCAGGCCTAACAAGTGTGTGATGGAAATCTTTGGAGGGGGGAGGTGCCCGCCCCGTGAGAAGACCCTGTTGACAGCGCCAGAGGGGGCTTGCAGGCAGCTGTCCTGACCGCAGCTGAGACTGAGCTTGATAGAGGCCTACTGGGTGGGGAGAGAGAAAAGGCATCCCAGGACCAGGCCGAAGCTATCCTGGATTAAGCCAGCCCACAGGAGGGCGAAATATCTGGGTGGCCTTGTTTTACATTGTTCCAACCCCTGCTATCCTCTCCCTGACCCTTAAAATTGCTCTCTCTGAATTGTGTTTTCGCATGAAGCCTTGGCCAACAAGCCATTAACAACTTCTCTCTGTGAAGACCCACAGGAGAAATTTCTCTCTGGTCTCAGTACTAGGAAGACTTGGTTTCTCCTGAGTGCCTGGTTTACCTTAAGGATTCTATGAATCATATAATTCTATGTTTCTTACACTGTATTTTAGGGGTCTTCTAGTTTGCTTCAGGAGCTGCTATGAGGTTGGGAGTGAGAGGAAAGGAAGGAGAGGGAATGGGCTCTGAGGCCTGGATTCCAGCTTCTACCCAGAGCAGCTCTGCATTTATCTGTTTTCTGCATTTGTGATTTTATTTGAAGAAGGGACTTAGTAGCCAACATAAAGGTTTGGAAACCACTGACCTCTTGCTAATGCTTCTTGTGGCACTTGGAATGAATTCTAACCCAGAGCCTGAGGGATCTGCACTTGCCCATCTCTTTGCCTCATCATGTATAGTCACTAGTTCAGGTTTATCTACACTGATCTTCTTTCAGTCCCTGAAGTAACCCAAGGCCTTTCCAACTTCATGGCTGCTAATTGGAATCCTCCTTTCTCAACCCTTTGCCTGACTCTCTTCACTATGGAATCAGTTGGGTTTATGTTCAGCTACATAAAACAGTGAAACTCAAAGAACAGTGGGTTAGATAAGAAATATATCTCTCTTACGTAGAAGACAGGGATAGGGAGTCTAGGGTTCATCTCCAGAGTGTCATCTAGATTCCCGTGTTTCTTCTCTGCCATCCTCAGTACATGCCTTTCATCTTCAAGACCACGTCATGGTCCAAAATGGCCACCGGAGCTTCAGCCATCAAAGACCATTAGTAGGAGGAAGTGGGGGACCACAAAAGGATGCTTCTCCCAGCTAAGGCACTGTCTTGAAGCCATTTCCAGAAGCCCACCCGGAATTTCAATTTACATTTTGTTGGCCAGAACTTAGTCATATGATCATCTTCAGCTTCAAGGGAGGCTGGAAAATGTAATGTTTTATTGGGGCAGCAATATGCCTAGCTAAAGATTGAAGTTCTATTATTAAGAAAGAATAGAAACCAGGGGGCAACTCAGGGAGAACTCAGGTTAAATTTCACTTTCCCCAATCTAAAGTTTGATCTTCCCTAATACTTGCTCTCTTAGAACACTATTGTTCCTTTATAAAATTTTCATAATTTATAACTATATATCTAACTGTTAAAATTTGTCTATGTAACTGGATGGCAAGATCTCAAAGGGGAAAATTTGAGTCTCTTTTTATCCTATACTCTATAATCAGTGTCCAACAAAATGCCTTTCATCTAATATGTGAAATAAATACTTATCATGTAAGAGAATGAATGAATGAATGATATTTCCCTGATTGTATTGGTTGCTAGAAAGTTCAGAGCCAAATTTGTGGTTTAACTTCAATAAATAGAGGGCATTTATGGCACTAAGTTCACTCTAGGATCTCATTTTTTACCCCTAATTTCTCTTTACTTTAATTTCCTAACTTCTTTAGTAAATTTGCTTACATTGTACAGATATTTTAGAGGCTTATCTTAATCCATTTGGAAATTAAGGGCAGGGCATAGCTAAATGAACACAGTAAAGGACAGATAAAATTTAAGTGTTCAACAGGACTGCTGTAAACAAAAGTTTTAAGTGTGGAAAAAAATCCAACAACAATAAAGATAATAGACATCTCTTTCAGCATATTGTTTGATGGTCCCAGTTCTGGGATGCATTAATGTTAGTAAAGAATAATTAACTAACCATAAAACAGGATGTTGTTTGAAAGTCACTGCTAAGCAGCCGGAGTTCGGTTAAGATCACACTTAGGAAGCTAAGGATGATTAACCTTTGCCTAGGTTATAAAATGGCCCATTTGAGAACTGTTGCCACTGGATATATTACCCGGATATCAATTGGATTACTGAGTGAGAGGTTTTACATGATGTTTAGTATGATGATATATCTCTGGTTACAAACTGTTTATGACAAGTGGGAAAGCCAATAAAAGATAAATGAAGATTTAAATAGATTTTTCTTCTTTACATGAGTGAGGTTAATTTATGCATATATAACTCAATACCTGTATATTTAAAAGAGATGCTAGTTTATTATTTGTTAATGAATGAAGAGAGACGGCTGTTGAATATGTAAGTAAAATTGTAATGCTGACATTGGAGCTCCTGTTTAAAGGGGATTTTCAGTTCACTGAGATTTTTTCATTGGAATTTTTATTTGGTGCAAACTTTGCCAACTGAACCTTAGTTTAATTTGGCAATGTTACAGATCAAGAGAGAAGTCACTCGCATGAACTTGCAATAAATTAAATTGCAAATACACTGTGTTTCCTTACAATTACAACTTTTCTTTGATTTGTCATCAAGTGCACATCCTGGGGCAATCATTTTTCTTTAGGTTTTTTTTTCGTACTTAAAAGTAAGCTGTACTTACTGTCTTTAAACTATTTTGCTGATATAGGCCTAAAAGTCTTTGTGGACAGGGACTTCATCTCTTAAGCTTCTTTTGCATTTTCCCTAGTGTTTAGCACATGTTAGGTACGTGGTAGGGGCCTGATAAATTCTTAGAGTTTAAATGGCTCCCTTCCTTCCTTCCTTCCTCCTTCTCCTCCTCCCTCTTTCCCACCCTTCCTCCCTCCCTGCCTTCCTTCAACAAGCATTAATTGAGTAGCTACTACATTCTGGGCTCCTTGCAGAGAATTAAGATACAAAGATGAGTGAGATGTGGGTGTCCTGGCTTAGGTTAAATAAGGGTTGAGGCATTGATATGTCATGATACAGATGATCTAAACTGAAGCTTTCTCCACCCAGTATGTGTATCATGGCATCACCTTGTGAAGATAAAATAAGGGAGTCAATGAGAAGACACTTTGCTAACATGGATGCTACAGAGGTAGCTGGGTAAAGCAATATAGGGAAAATGGTCTGTAAACTATAAAATGCTGAGCAAATATATCATTATCATAAATTATGTACATGTCAATCTCCACCACCACCAAATTATGAGCAAGGACTTTTATTCATTTCTGTATCTTCAGCACATTATAAGCATACATAATAAGCACTCAATAAATGTGTGTTTGAGTAAAATATTGAAGCTTTATTTTTTAATATTATAATCATCACCAGTACTACTTAACTTGAATCTTGTTGTTTTGTCTTGTTAGGATACTGATATAAGACATCCCGAATTATCCTCCACTTGTGAGGGCTCTGACTACCCTGGGGTGCCCAGTGGAGCCACCTGTATGGGTTGAAACTGAGCTCCTTTGCCCTTCACTTGAACCCTAGGTCAGAGGTAGAGAAAAGAAGCTACAATAAAACACAACAAAGCCAAGCAGACAAACACAACTGCAATAAAAGCCACTAGTGGTTGAGTAGATTTGGTCAGCGCCAACAAAGACTATTAGCCCACATGATTCCACGATTCCACCTTATTCAAATTTCTGAGTTAGAATTTTCCATATAATGTCAAGCTCAGTTGTATTTATGTGGAAAATGGAGCTATAGAAGGAAAGACTTCCTTTGTTTTGAAATCCTCAAAGGCCCACGGCTCTTCATGAGGCTCCTATTTGTGTCACTCATAGATTATTTTTTACTCATATGAACTGTGGACAGGCACAGTAGTAAATGATTTACACACGTAATCTTTTACTCCTGCGCAAAAACCTGTAAGGTTGGTATTATCATCACCATTTTACAGATGAAGAAACTGAAGCTAAGAAAGGCTTGCCCAGGGTTATAATGCACTTAAGCCATTTAACTGCTATTGAAATTTCTGGCTTTAAAACCTGGATTCTTTCATTATTATTTTAATACATGCTTTTTCAATTTTGTTTTCTTGTTTTATTATTTCAAGAAGATTTTTAAAAAGTCCATCCCAACTTTTATTTTGAAAATTACCAAACATACAAAAAGATTTCAAGGTATAGTATAGTGAACATCCATCTCTCCTCCAAGTAGATGAAGCATTTGTTAATATTTTGCCAATTTGCTCTCTTTCTCTTTACACACACACACACACACACACACACACACACGCACACTTACTATTTTTTTTTCCTGAACCATTTGAATATAAGTTGTGGAGATAATGATGACACTTCCTCCCTGAATATTTCAGCATGCATCTCCCAAGAGGAAGGACATTCTTTCATGTAACTCACAATAACAATACCATCATCCTAGCTAAAAAAAATTTTTTAAGTGACAGTATTTCCAAAATATCATCTAACAGTCAGTCTGTATTAAAATCTTTCCAATTGACCCTAAAATGTCTTTTAGGGCTGTAAGACATGTGTTTGTAACTATTACACTGTGTTCTCCCTTAGATTTGAACCTCTGGGGGCTTCTGAGGAAACAAGGTCAAAGCCACACAATGGCCAGTTGGAGTGATTACAGATTCCTATCTCTGGTTTCACGACTCTTAGTCCAAAGGCTTTCTCTTTTCCTTTCTCGTTTTTTTTCTCCTCCTCCTCCTCCCTCTTCATTTCTTTTTGGCTTCATTGTACTTAATTTTTGATAGCATCTAAAATATCAAGTAATAATTATTCATGAAATACCACTTGAGATACTTTTTATGCCTGCATTTAAAAAATATTATTTTCATTATAAAAGTCATATATTCTAATTGAAGAGAATTTAGAAAACTTGTAAAGTAGAAAGAACTATTTTAAAAATCTATTATATTCTCTACATTCATATCTAATCACTCATGCATTTCTTTTCAGAGTTTTTTCTATGCACAGAATGCTTTAAAAACATTTATGATTAAAATGCACATACAATTTTGCACTCTCCTTTTTTCCCCACAAAAATTCTGTAGCAAACATATTTATACCATAGTGGTTAAGAATGTGGGTTTGAGTCAGACTGTAGGGGTCCAAATCCTGATTCTGCCACCTACTAGCTGTGTGACCCTGGGTAACTCATCACCCAAATGGGAACACATTTGGGAATGAGGGGGAAACTGTTCATAATTAATCCAAGACATCAGGCACAAAGTGAGACTGTCCCAGAATGTATGGTCACCCCACGGCAAGTTGCCCAACACTTAAAGGCTCAGTTTCCTCACCTAACAAAGGATTATTGTGACACCCAACCTAGTAGTAGGGCAGGAATAAAAATACAGATGTTAAGAATGGACATTAGGACCCGAGGGTGGAGAAGGGGAGGCTGGGAGGTAGTGAGAAAGTAGCATTGACCATATATACACTACCAACTCTAAAATAGATGGCTAGTGGGAGGCTGCTGCATGGCACAGGGAGATCAGCTCGGTGCTTTGTGACCACGTAGAGGGGTGGGATAGGGAGGGTGGGAGGGAGGCTCAAGATGGAGGGGATATGGGGATATATGTATACATATAGCTGATTCACTTTGTTCTACAGCAGAAACTAACACCACACTGTAAAGCAATAATACTCCAATAAAGATGTATTAAAAAAAAAAGATTATTGTGACACCCAAATGAAAGAATGGAAAAAGCACACATAGCTTAGTGAGTATGCAATAAATGTTGGCTTTTATTGTGGTCTCTATAAGCGTCATATTTATGGTGGCATGGTATTCCACTAGAACAGACATCATAGTTCATGTAACATTTCGGGGCATCCTTTTGCAGTGTTCTGGTGCTTCTCCCTCTACTCCTCTTTCCGTTTCCACACCCTGCCCTAACTGATAGTTTGAGCCATGGACCTTGCTCCCCAGTGGTCCTCACTGAGGCTCTTGTGATGTCCCTACTCATCATAGGGATGGCCTTGGCTTAGCCCCATTTCACAGAGTACAAATCCTGAGGCTTTGAAGCCATACATTTAGAAAATAATGGCGTGGACAGACAAGTCTGCTCTCTTTATCCCTATGCTTATAACAGTTTCTATCTATTCTGAGTCTTATAATAATGACAGTTGCCCCAAAGAAAACCCCACAGCAAAGAGGATCAACATGAATAACTCCTTTCAGAGAGAACCACAGAATGACTACTCTGTACAAAGTCATCATAAGTAAAGCAAAAGCAAAATAGGGTAAGAGACAGATTGGTCTTCAGGGTAACCCAGTAATCTACTCCTTCCCCTAAATAAATCAATTCTAGAACTCCAGAGAATGGAATCTACGTTCACCACCCAGACCTCTGAGATTAACCTTTTATATTCCTCACCAACCACCCAGAAACTCCCACAAAAGTGGGGCTCATCATCTGCTGCTGGGTCCCTCCCCACTGTGGGATTTGTCAGTAAGACTCCTCTCCCTTTGGTTAAGGATGTGTTGTTTGAGTACTACACACACACACACACACACAATATCTATAGACACACAGTGTTTTTAAAAAAATCTTTCTTTCCACAAAATATAAGAACTTAGAGGGCAGAGACTGCATCAGAATCATCCTTTTATCTCCATTGCAGGAGACAAGCCACGACAGTGAATATCCTTAATAAATATCTGTCAAATAATGAACGCGTTGGTGAAGAAAGGAAGGAAAGGAGGTCTGCCTGAGGATGGACAACTCTACTAGGATCTTTTAGCTGGTTATGATCATGTTGATGATGACCATGATGCTTTTAATCAGAGAATATTGTTTTGAAAACAAAACAGGATTCAGTGTCCTCTCTTCCCATTGGGATAAACTGTGTTCTACAATTGCCGTTCCAAACACAGGACATGATGCATAACAAATACTAACACATGCCATTTGAAGCTTTAACAAGACAGTCCTCCTTCAGATTTATAACAGCCTATGTTTAAAAACCTGACAAAACCAAAATGTGTTCTCCATAAATTATAGTGGCACCATTCCTGCTGCCGAAGTGAAGGTTGTGTCAGCATTTGCATTATCCTGTGGATCGCTGTGTTTCAGGGTTTTAGTTCTTGGCTATAAAAGATGCACCTTGGGTTTAAAACTGGCAAGGAACACCTCAGCCTTGGAACAAATTTGCTTCACCAAATTTTGAGAGCAAAACCTATTTGTTTATTTCCCCCTTTGTCAATGACTTTAGTGAGGAGAAAACATCTATGAATTTCATTTCCAACTTCATCCTTTAAAAAAAAAAAGCTGAATAGTTTCAGATCTTGACTGAGCAATGGTAAAGTCTTGCTTTGGAGTTAGGGGAAGAAAAATGTTTGTAAGCCTTATTTTTTTATATATATAAATTTATTTATTTATTAATTTATTTTTGGCTGTGTTGGGCCTTCATTGCTGTGTGCGGGCTTTCTCTAGTTGTGGCGAGCCGGGGCTGCTCTTCGTTGCGGTGCGCAGGCTTATCATCGTGGTGGCTTCTCTTGTTGCGCAGCATGGGCTCTAGGCGTGTGGGCTTCAGTAGTTGTAGCACGCAGGCTCAGTAGTTGTGGTGCACGGGCCTAATTGCTCCGCGGCATGTGGGATCTTCCCAGACCAGGGCTCGAACCTGTGTTCCCTGCATTGGCAGGCGGATTCTCAACCACTGCGCCATCAGGGAAGCCCCTGTAAGCCTTCTTTGTAAAGAAAGATATTGTTCTGAAATGAGTTGCCTGCCTTCCTCCTCCCCATTCCGATTTCATTAAGAAGGGTTAACAGTGGTTTTACTTTGACATGGGCAAATCAGATGGCTACGGTTGGTGGTGAAATCTGATTATCTGATTAAGTTAATAACTTCTCAACAACAGACCTTATTCTGTAGCTATTTGTTAGGTATAATTTCCCACTGGCTTCCTGGAGAAATCATTTAGTATAACTGTTCATACACTTAATTAAATTTCTTTAGTTTTATTTAAGCATGTATTTATTTGTGGTCTCTTGGGCAAGTACCATTTTTCAATACGGTTCTTGATAGTGTTATCAGAATGCCGATTTTTAGAAAGGGAGCTGCAACTATTAGTACAACGAAACATTTAAATGGCTTTAAGTTTCTGTTGCTCACCCATATGAACTACAGCTTTCCCTAACATCAGAAGTTACTTATCTCAAGTTATATTGATTCTTCTTGAATTTTATACACGGATGCATATATATACTTCCACCTTAATTATATTGCTTGGCTTTTCTCAATAAGCCCCTGTGCTTACTGAGGGCAGGGCAGGAAGGGACGTAACTCATCCCAAGCAGTCAGGGAGGGCTTCCCAGAGGAGGCAATACCTGAGCAGAGCACCAATGCAAGGGTAGGCATTAGCTAGGCTTGGAAGAGAAAAATGCATTTTAAGTGAATAAGACAGGAGATACTCTTAAATAAAAGGTCAAAAAATGTCACAAAGTAATTTATTTTCTAGGCTTAAGCAACATACAGTTTTGGGGTAGGAAGGGATATGCAAATTAATGGTTTATTACAGAACCACAAGAATGAATACATTTTAAAAAAAAAATCAGGACTCCTGTGCTGTGAGATCATTGCAGAAGCAACAGTAGCAGGTGGCCTGGCCATGCAGGGGCTCTTCACTCTCAGCAGAGAATGTTGCTGCCACTCAAAGTCACCAGGGGCTGGAAGAGGTCCCGCTGAGACCCACAGCATCTAACAACACACATGCTCAGAACAGGGAAATGTGCATTTTTAGGAGAGGGAGAGACAAACCTTTTGTTTAGCTAATTGGCATGACAGAGTGCGGGATACACGTGCTCCTGGAAGAAAGTTGTCAGGTGTCTCGGGCTCAAAATCCTCAGTACAGGTGATCAGAGGAAGGTCTCAGAAGCAGCTATTTTTATTGAGAGTCTTAATGTTACTTTTTGCATTGAAAAAAATAATGGAAATTGTGCTAACTTGGAAGAAGGTTGCTAGAAGGTTTAAAAGGAACTACGTATATAATATATGTAACAATAATTATTATTAAAGGCAAGGTCTCAAGGTGATTAAGCTGTTCAGATCAGGTTAACTATAATGTTCTCAGCACCACCTTCCAAAGTATAACTGGGGAATGATTTCTCATGCCAAGATCTGGAGGACTGAATAATAAGGAATAGCGGGTAATCACCACCTGGGGAGAGAGTGGGAACTGAGGCAACAGATGTAAAAAGTTTAGCAGGTGCCCTGCAGAGGGGAGGAGAGTCAGTGGGTCAACGTTCCATCTGCACGGGGCCGGGTAAGGGCTGAGGGTCCCAGGCTGTCTCTGCCACCCCCCCGTCCCCCCGCTGCCAGGAGAGGTGAGGAGGCCTGAGAACGGAAGACAGCTGCCTTCACTTGCTCCCAGGCCTCACTGTCCCAGAGTGGCCAAGCCCACCCTTGAAATAGTCAGCTGCCAGGGCCCCAGCGGCAGCAGGAGAGAGGCCTCCTGGCCCCATCTGTGAAAAGCCGTGCCACGACCTGACCACTAGGAGGCAGAATCACATTATCGAACCCACTTGCCGGCTCTCCCAGGCGTCTGAGCAACCTTAAAAAAGAACCTGCTGTGTCCAGGAGTAACCCACCACCCTGGTTCATCAGGATAAAGAAAAAAGAGTTTGTTTCTGAATTCTGGCTCTGCCACTTACCATCTGTGGGACCCTGGGGAAGTCACAAACCTCTGCGAGCCTCGGTTACCTCATCTGTAAAATGGGGGCAGTGATATCTGCCCCTCAGGGTTGTTGTGAGGGTTCAAGATGATGCCTGGCACATAATAGGTCCTTGGTAAATAACAGCTATTGTGATGTGTGAAATGGCCGCCCTTCAATGTCCTTAAAAGTCCCTAGATCTCCCCCGTGCACACACCGGTTGGGCAGATAAAATCCAGTTCGGGCAGCTCAAGGGTAACAGAGTTAGAAACTTGAACCCTTGTTAGAAGCCCCCAGCTGCTCCCTTTGGAACACACTGAAAGAGATGGAGGGAAGGGGCAGAGGGCTCCGCATGCCAGCCATCCTGGCAGGACCCCGCCTGAAGAGTAACAACCCCCGCTTTGGAAACCAGAAGAGTATGTCCTTAATCCTCTTGCTGGGAGAAGCATGAGCATTGTGTCCAGAGGAGAATTCGAGAGACCTGGATTCTCCAGAGTCTGTGAATAATCGAGGGTCCCTCAGGAGTTGGGGAGCAGGGTGGGGAGAAGGTCGATGAGAAAGGGTGGGTGTGGGTGGGCATTTGGCTGCTTCTCCCCCTGAGGGCAGCCCCTGAAGGTGTCCACCCTGGCAGCTGCTACTCGGCCGTCTCGCAAGTGTTAGAGCCAAGGTGCCCACAGATGACTTCCATCTGACCTGTGTTTCCAGACTTCCTTACTGCTAGGGCTCCAGAAGGGGACTCGGAAGACAGCCTCTGCTTCACTTTGCCTTTCACAACTGCGACTCAATCTTATTGACACAACCTAATCCACATCCCAAACCCCAACCGTAAAGAAGTGGGAAATGTAGTGTTTCACATTCTGGTGTCTGAAGGACAGGAGGCCTTCCAGAAGGAGAGTGGGGTGGAAATCGAGTGAGCCCGCCTACCCTATCCACCACAGGGGCCAACATTTATGAGATCCAGAGATTTCACAGAAAAATCCAGATTTTCAGCTTTTCTTGAAAACTTAGAGGACCTGATAGCCATGGGCCCTCACACTTGCCTTCCCAGCCTGCTGACACTGTTTGGCTGTGCCTTTAGGCAGGCATTATTCTCCTGTTTCCCACCAGCCCTACCTGCTTGGCCCCTGAAGGCAGTGGAGTTTGTAACCCCCCCTTAGAGACCAGACCCCCGCTCTGGAGATTGCTTGGTTTGACCTCTCACCTTACAGATGAAGAAAGTGAGGCCCATGTGAAGGTATTTGCTCTGGGTCCCGTGGCTCATAGGCAGCAGAGGGGACCCCGGAGCTCACCCCTCCCACCCCCGAATCCCTGGTGCCCTCCTGTTTTCACCACGCTGTTTTGCCTTGACGAGATGTTGCACAGACCCTGGCTTGTGTAGGGAGGCTGAGAGCAGCATCTAAGGGAATCTACTTTCCCTGTCGAGCTTGGCAGGACTAACATGTGGGATGGCCACACCATATCCAATGGGTGGTCCTGAGTTTTCAAACAACAGTTACATTATGTTCTTCATTTTCTGATTTAGAAGGCAGGAAAGAGTGTAACATATTCCCAACAAAACGATTAACATTTAATAAAAGTTTTAATGCCATCGGGAAAATTAGGCTCACCAGAATGGCTCATTCCCTGAGGGTTGCAGATCTCCAAGGTTTGACTAAAATTGCTCATATCTGGAGAGCACCTTTAAGTTATCCAAAGCATTTTCACGTGTAGCAGTGTACCGTGATCTTGTTTTATTTTTTATTTTAGAGTTTAAGTCATGTAATTCTCCTTCAAATGAAATCTTATTTGAAAACACAGTAAGTAAAAGAGATCAAAGCACAGTGTTCTGGGTGAAGCTGGGCTGGGAGACTTTGGATCCTGCCTGTGTACTCCCTCTCCTCCTGCCCACAAATACCCACCTCAGAGGCACTGCCACCCGGCCAGGCCAGGGCTTCTCAACAACTGCTCTCTCTCATCAGTCACAGAATCACCAGGGATGTTGGGTAAAATGCAGATTCCCCAGCCTCTTACTAACCAGCTAATTCAGAATCTCTGAGCTGAGGCCAGGGAATCTGCATTTTAACAAGCCCTACAAGGTGATTTTTTAATGCTCACTGAAGCTTGAGCTAGGTTCTAGGGAACACAGTTTGTAAACTCACTAATTCTCTTCATATTAGTTCCATGAGCAGGAATTGTCCTGATTTTACAGTTAACACTAGACTTGCCCAAGTTTGCACCCGAGCCCCATGTTCTTCCATCATCAGTGCATCCTGTGTGTATGGACAGAGCTGGGGTAGACACCTATGGTCCACAGTCTACTGAAGGTGGTAACCCCTCATGATGCCACCAAGTTGTCTCCAGCCTTTCCCCTGTCCTTCTCAGGGAAAGGGTGGCGTGTCACACAATGGGCTGGGCATGTCAGTCAGACGGCCCTGGATTTGACTTCAGACCCTTCTGTGTACCAGTCGTGAGCCTTGATTTTAAGGACTAGAGAGTATAGATGTAAATGGCCCTGCGGAGTGAGTAACACCGAGTGCTTAATAAAATGGGAGCTGTTATTATCATTATTCTTAAAGATGGCCTCCTGCAAAAAAGGGACCTGACCCCATGCCAGTGGCATTTAGGCCATCGCCCTCCTGCATCTCTCTGAGTCAGAGCCTGGGTAAACAGGTTAGGTTGTCCTCAGTAACATAACGCCTCCGCAGGACACCCGGGGTCCCACGTGGCACCGCTAACCAGCACGTTCCGGGTCCGGAGCATAGATTTTTAGGAGAAAGGGCCATCTCCGTGAACCAAAGGAGGATTAGTTCTCCTCTGTGGCTTGGACCTCCGCCCTCCCCCGGGAGACCTTTGTTTTGTAGATGGCTCGCAGCATCCCTCGCAGCATCTTTGCAGAGGAGTCTCTGCCACCGTTGAAATGGATTCTCCGAGGGAAGGGGCTCTTGGGATTCCCGAGGCTTCTCCGGGGCCCCAGGCGGCAAAGTCAAAGGGGCCCAGGCTTCACGCCGCCTTTCTACTCCCCCTAATCCCCTCTGAGAAGGTGGCCTGGGAGAGCCCCTGCCCCGCCGTCCCTAACAGGATCATTACTGTGAAAGGTGCCGCCTTCTACCTGCGGGCAGCCGTTCAAGGGGGTTCGCCAGAGCCTCTTAACAGCCTCATCCCTGCTCTCCCAGAACGGTGCAGAAACCTTTCCGGTGAATGCATGTCCCTGTTCGGGAGCCTTGCAAGGGAGTAAGTCTGCTTCCCACGAGGTAACCCAGAGGGCAGGTGTCTGCTTCCAAGAAGGCGTCTAAGATAGGGATGCTCAGAGAGTGGGCCACTCGCAGAGTTGAGAGAGATGACCCTGGGCCAGCGGGAACCTGGAAGAACAGCTACCTCCTGGGGGAGGAAGGCCATCTGGCCATGAGTCAGGGAGGACTTGACAGGAAGGAGGGGAAGAATAAAGGGGACCCTGAGCACCCCCTTGTCCACTGGAGGGGAGTGGGGTCAGGGGCATCCCTTTAGTAGGAAGCTGACCAGGCACTTCCTCACTCCCTGTCTGGAGGATTATCACCCATCACCTCTCCATCAACTCTCTGGTCCTCCACCCCACCTGTACCCTCATCAAATCTCCCATGCACCCCGTTCTCATAGCACACGCTACCTTCCCTTTCCTTGAGAACTCAGCCCACCCACTGAGCTCAGCCTCTGGGCTCTGGGGTGACCCCACCCAGGGAGGTGAAGCCCTCTCTTCTCCCTGCTCCTAGCCTGGTATTCTTCCAAGTTATAGCCTGTTTACATTGTTTTGGAACTCTTTTTGTGTGTGTCTATTGATCACTCTAGACTGAACTTATAATTGCTTATTATTTTGTTATTCCCAGTGTCTACCACAGAGCCTGGCACACAGTAGGAGCTTAATAAATATTTGATGTATTGATTGAATTAATGGATGGAAACAAGCATCTCAGTAAATACTTACTGAGCATCCCTAAGCCTGTGCCAAGTGCAGGGGGTGTATTCAGAAGTGAATAGAACTTACATGTCCCTGCTGCCATGAACACCCCCAAGCACAGACAGCACAGAAATAAAAGCATAGATGTGAACTGGGGCAGGTGCTATGAAGGGAAGCAAAGGGAGGTTATGAGAGTCAAGAACAGGGGGTTTAGGAAGACCATCAGGAGGACCTGAAGGACCAGGTGTGGGAGGTGGGAAAAGATGCAGAGGGAAGGGCATGTGAGGGGGCCTGAGAAGGCAAGAGCTGGCCTCCTGGAGGAGCTAAAAGCGGACAGAGGTAGCATGAGCAAGAGAAAGAGGGGCATGGAAGGGCCAAAAAGGCCAGAAAGAGCCAGATCATCAGGGTCTTTTAAGAAGACTTTGCCCAGAACTGGTGTGGTTGACACCTGTTACCCTGGCATAGTTATTAATAGCACCCTCTTTAACCCTCAGAAGTTCCCAGTTTGAATGATAAACTGTAAGGTCACCCTGCTCATAGGCCACATGAAGAGGTTTATATATATCCTGAGCTTCATGGAAAGTTAATGAAGAGTTTTAAGTGGGTAAATGACATAATATTCATCAAGTAAATGAATGAATGAGGACTGGAAAAACTTTCATAATGGAAAAAACAAGCAAACAGAAGATGAGATAAAACAAAAATCTGAGAAGGAGGAGAGGAAGTTCACAGCTGGGAGAGGCTAGACCTGAGGAAAGATCCTGGATGTCTTGGATTGTTGGCTGGTGTGTTGGGGGGATGTTGCCAGATGCTGTCTTGAAATAAAGAACTAAACAAATTCTAGAAAAGGCTAAAATAAGGCATTCTAAAACTGAACAGGAAGTGGGAACAATTGGGCCTCACTTTTTATTTGGCTTTGTGGGTCGAAGCTAGGCTTCAGATCAACCTAATTTTTGGAAATCTGCTCTGGGCTAGGTGCTGTGGGAAAGAAGCAAGTACAAACCTAAGACCTGATGAAATAAGTATGTAAGTGAAAATAATGTGTATAAACTATTATACAGATTATTATGTAATATAACATTACATATTATCATTTTGTAAAGGTATATATTATTACATATTATGTCCATAATAATTGTATGTAACATTATACATGTTATATAAATGGAAATAATTATATCAGTGTGTGAGAAAATGAAATAGAAATAAGAGGTCTAAAGGAGAGATGGGAAGGCCAGCCACCCTGATACCTGGGGTAGAGAGCATGTGTGTAGTAGGTTAGAGAGAGGGTGGAGAGGCAGGAGAGCTATTTGATGGGATAAAGGCTGATCTTGAAGGAAGGCTGGGTGGGGAGGAGGGTGGAAGGATTCCAGAGGAGACCTGTGGTGTGATTAAAAGCTCTCAGACTGCAAAATACCATGGTTCCCATTTTACAGATGAGGAAACTTAGGCATTGGCGTTGCTGTGCCTGTTCAGCCTTCCTTTCCCTCTCCCCCACCTGCCCTCCACCCCCGAATAGGATCCGCCAAGGTCTTGAGGGCAAAAGGCAGTGTGGAATTTCAGAATTTTCAAGAAGTGCAAGAGTTTGTGGAGGAGTCCACATATATGGTCAGGGGACATTGATTTTTGTCATGTAAGTTTGTGTGAACATATTCCACTGTCCTTAAAACCAGCATTCTAACTTGGTGTTTACAAGTTACCCCACCCCCATTTTTTTACAAGCCTGGCAACCAAACCTCAACCAGGTTAAGTGACTTACTAGTTAGTAGCAACCCCAGGATTTGAACTCAAATCAGTCTGACCCCAGAACCTAAACTAGTTACTGCTTTTGTGCTGAACTCGGGTTAAAATGGTAATTTATTAGAGGTCCAACTATTCCCAGTTATTTAGAATGATTATCTTTTCTTATAAACAAACCAAGATGCTTTTTGTTGGTGGTGGTGGTGGTCACTCTGTATCATACTTGGAAAAGCCAATCTTGAAAACCTGTATCTGTGGAAACTCTTGGCTCTTTGAAATTAGACAGGCACGGATTCAAATCCTGACTCACTAGTTCTATGATGTCTGGTAAGCCACTCAACCCCTTTGCTCCTCAGTCTTTGCATCTATATAATGGGTACAATAATACCCCTTGCTAGATTATAGGTAGGCTTTGAGATAATGAATGTAGCACACTTGGAATGTACCAGCATCCCCATAAATAGCAGCCATTGTTATTATCAGCAGGATCTAGATGGTTTTGGCAAAAAGTCACCATGAATCCCTCCTCCCTTTTTGAAATGGCAAGTCTGCTCCATAGTCTGTTATTGTCACTCTTTGTGAGGCAAGCTGCAGAGGAGATGGTCGCCCACCCCCATCTCCTCTGTTATAGCATTCTCTCTCCTCTGGAACACAACCAGCCGCTTGAGCCAGAGGCGGGCAAGACCATCATCTTCCACATTTGTCATCAGACTTGATGGATAGTATTCCCAAGTTAATGCCACAAATGCTGTTTGGAAATTACAAGTCGATGCTGCTGGTGGTCCAGCCAAAAAAAGAATTAATTTATAATCATGAATATAAATTTCATAGATAGCATTATTGTCATTCAGGGTTTGAGTTATGGTACATATGGGGAGTGGCTTGTAGAACAGAAAACTATGTCGCTATAACTCAGTGTAATTCCAATGACAGTAGTTATATCTATCACTTTGTTATAAATCAATCGATATCCTGTATTAAGTGAACAGGCCTCACCTCCCCAGCTGCACAGCGGGGAGTGGCAGGGAGGCCTCAGAGCTTTGTTTAAGGTATTGCCGGCCATGCTGACTCATGCTGACAGGAAGGCAGAAAAGAGATGCTTCAGAAATTCTTGCATGAACTCCAAATGCTTTGGTCCACTGGGCAACGTGACCAGATCTATAAGCATTTTAAAAAGTGAACAACATACCCAAGGGTTTAAAGATATGCCTTTTGCTTGCATTTTGTCTAAAAGGACTCCGTTTTCAGAACTAGGAATTATTTACTAATTGCGGACAGGATTCTGATTGAAACAGCATCAATCCCAGAAGAGTCAGTGTGCATTTGAAGGCCTCTGTAAATGCCATGAATCAGGCAGTATATCTTTCCTGTTAATCTATGTTGGTTCCCTCCCGAAGGCAATTGACCCTGGGGAAAGGTAAAACAGAGAGAATCTGAGTACCACTGAGCTAGCATATAACTGGCTTTGAAAGTGCACTGCTGGGGAGAAGAATGCCGAAATATCACAGGGAGCAGTAGCTTGAGGAGAAAAGAAGATGGTTTGAAGTCAGTGGAAAGTAATTTTGCCAAGTGCATAGTTATCTAGTTAACCTATTGTTCAGCATAATGAAAAAGCAGGGCTATTCTAGAGTGTGTTACAGTGTGTAGTTTGTCAATTACCCAGTCAGGGGGCATTGTTCATTCAGCCAGGATAGAGGGCATTACCCATACTATTTTATTACTATCAAGCCTCAACTTGGCATATTTTTATATAGACTATAGGGTGTTTAATAGCCATGCAAAACTAGGACTTTCTTCATCCTTCTGGGCTTAAGTCCATTGTCACTGGGCTCCATTAGTTTCTGTCCCTGCAATTAGAGTGTTACAATATGCAGTACTTAGACTTATAAATTGATGGGAAGGTAGGGGTTGTAAGAATTGTGGTGGCCCCTCAGTTTAAAAAAAGGTCAGAACAGGTGAACAGGGTATAAGGAAAACAGCCTCGGAGGCTATGGTAGCTGCCTGACAAAAATCTAGAAGGCATCTTACAGTCTATGTAGAAAATCTGCATTTACAGTGTTCTGTATATACCTTAAAATCTCCTTCATCCCCAAGGCATCTCTGCATTTAATGAGAGTGGATTTGAAAAGCCTCTTAGGAAAAGCTGTGTTAAATCATGTTAGCACAAAAGCAACGTAAAATCATCCTTATTTTCAAATGTAATTTTAAAAATTTTATTTTTAATTTAGGAAGTTCTTATTAAGGTTGGTCAATCATCTCGTTTACAATATCACTCCAGAGCATACTTAATGTACAACTGTTGTTAATGACTGGGAGTCCTATGAACTGTTATCAATTTAGAAATGTATATATTCTGAATTCTTCTGTTTTGAAGAACGTAGCATAAATTTCCATAATAAAGCATTTCTCCCCTTGTGCCTGTGGTAGGCTGTTCAGTGGTGTCAAATATTTTTTGACTTTGATAAAAATGTACTGAGGGTCAAGATCATCTCTTAATAGTTCACACTTCTATTTAATAACCTGCTTCAGTGTCAAAAGACACCCCCATCCTATTGCAGTTCCAGGAAGAATTATGCAATGTCATCCCGTCTCGGGATGCTCATCAGCCACGTCCATGTTATTCCATATTCGGTCCATTCCAGAGAAAGGCTAAAGGAGACAGAGGGTACAGATCTTGTTAGGTGCAGCCTCTGACACTATCACTATCAATTGTCTTTTGCTGGGGCTGATCATCACCTCAATTATCTAGTGTCCAGCCTACCTGATAGGTTTTTGCAAACTATAACTCTTCTGTCGATGAGCATGGAATAATGACAGCCAGGGGCAAATGGACAGAATACAAAAAAGATAAACCCAGAAGTAAAATACATAAGTCTATCTCTGCATATAGACATACAATATGCTTTTGGTACCAAGTGATTCAACATAATATATAGCCAGTGGTTTCTTTGCAGGCTTGTTGAGATTATGCTAAAATGTTACGTAAGTTAGATAGAGCTGTTGGCTTAAATAGTTTTCCTATTTTATCATTCCAATGGAAATATGCTAAATATTTAAAAATATTGCGATATGCCAAATGAACATACATATATAGAATTTTCCTCAAATCACTGCATTTGGAATTTACAGTAAAAACAATTTTAAAGTTAAATAGGGACCCTTTATTTAAGGGAAGATATATTTTTCTAAATGATTCCAATCGAAATTCAATTTCAGATTGAAATCATGAATCAAGGAGGAAAGTAAAATACACTGGTAAAGTATGCCGAGGCATCACAGCAGTACATATTTTTAGCCGTACACAGCTCCACACAACATGAGAAAATAGGTTTTAGCACAATATTAATTGAAGTTTTGCCAGTGTGTTGTTGAGGAGGTTAATTTGAAAAGAATACATTAACAATATATTTATAGCATTTAAATAAATTAAAATTACACTTCACACATCAATAACGCAGCTGTTAAATAATATTTTTATTCCATGTAAATCCCATTCATTCATCTCAGTTGTATAATAAATGACCATAATTACGGAGCTTCATTGGGAGGAAGGTCATTGGTAATCCTGTAATTCCTCATTGGTGTAAAGAGAGAAAACAGAACTGTTTGTGATGAATGTATTCAACCTTTTGCATACTTTGGTACTTTGGACCATGCATTAAAATGCTGTCAGAAATTAAGTTCTTCACTTCCACAGCATATTTAATCTGCTGTGTAGATTTTTTTTTTTTTTTTTTTTTTTTTGCTCTAAAGCCTTCTTGAAGTGCTTCTTTGACTGTTTCTTTTTCCTTTCGGCTGCAGGTGTGGTGTGTGTGTGTGTGTGTGTGTGTGTGTACACACATATATACCAAAGAACATGCCTACCAAATTCAGGCTGTCCTATGTCACATAAATCCAGTTCAGAAGTCTTTTCTGTAGAACTAATTTCCTTAATTTTCAATGCTTCGTTTTACTTCTAAAGGAAAGCACGGTCTTCGTGTTCACCTCAAACTGCAGCATTCTAACCATGAACTCAAATTCTCAACCCCATTTCTAGATGAGCTCTTATCTCCACAGATCTCTATTTTCAGGTCACCAGGGAAGGCATTTGGTAAATTTTTTTTCCCTTGAAGAATCGTTAGCTATAACTTGGAAGATCTTTAGTTTTAACCTGGTTCTTATTCTTCTTTAATATAAGGATGAAACCTGTTTTTCCTGGAGGGACTAAAGATATGTAGAAGTGAATGTGAATGTTAAAAGCAATGGACCAGTGACAAATAAATTACAGAGAAGGTAACAAATTAAGACATTAACAAAGATAGCTATGGTTTAAATTATCTGTATCCCCTGCTTCCTTCTAACCCTAGAGACTGGGGCATTTTTCTGTCCTCTCCAGGAGCCGACAAGGCTTGGGTTTTGCATATGGAAATAAGAACAAATGACTTAATTCCTAATGAGAAAAATATCAAAGTGAGCAGGATTCCCTGTGTGTGCCATAAGGGCTTGTAATTGAAAGGTCTTCAGGAAAGAGGGTTTCAAGCAGAGGGAATTCCTTTTAATGAAGCTTGGATTTAGTCCCATTATTCTAATAAAGTGTAATCAATTGGTGCTGACAATCTGAAGGTCTGGTTCAACCTCTGATTAGATCTTGGTTGTTTTTAAGGTGATGGGCATGAGGAAAGGAAACATGAGTTAATAGGCTTTTGGGTCAGTGATCCACACTTCCTGAAGTGAGTTGGGAGTTTTGAAGGAGGGCCATTTGGAAGCTGTCTTAGCATAAATCTAAAGCAAGTCTCTGGCTGTCCAGAGGGAGCTGGGCCCTCAGCATCGCCCAAGACATGCTTCGAGCCGATTCTACTCTTAATCCAATTTACTCAGCCGAATAAGTCCCACTGCTTCAGCTTGCCAACAAATTAAAATCCAGCTTCATAAAAACACCTTGAATTTGGAAGGTATTGGCTGGCCCACTAGACTTGAAACTTCATTTATTCTGGCTAACTTCTCAATTATCTTCCCAACAGTGGAGATGTGTAAAAGTGCAAAAATCAATAGGGTTCTATTCCCATTCTATTGGAAAGGGAAAAATTAATGAGATAGGACACTCTCTTAATCAGAAATAAATGTTTTAATTCAGATAATGACATAGTTTTCCCTCGCTGAAGGATGACAAATGCTGGGCTGTGCCCCCAGCAGAAGCAGTTTCAATTTTATTGTAAATATAAAAGGTATTGATTGGTGAGATGTACAAACCCCATTGCTTACAAAAGCCATTCAGGGGGACTGGGAAAACTATTAAGCACTGGGTCAGAAATCAATAAACAACACTGAAATGTAGCAGAGGTCGCCCTAGGCTTTGTGGCATCTTTGAAAGCCGAGTGGCAGGAATAGTGACAGAA
Source organism: Eschrichtius robustus (assembly GCF_028021215.1). Lineage (NCBI taxonomy): Eukaryota > Metazoa > Chordata > Mammalia > Artiodactyla > Eschrichtiidae > Eschrichtius > Eschrichtius robustus. The sequence continues at coordinate 54,155,931 of NC_090826.1, forward strand.
ATGTCTCTTGTGGAGCAATGTTGGGGATGAAGAGGGTCAGATGTTTAATCTCTTCTGTGGTTTGACAGGTCCCAGGAACAGAACTAATGCAGTCTTTCATGGCTGTCTTTGATTTAAATACATGCTGATTCATCCCCTGGCTGACAAGTGTATTTATTGGCTTTGGGGGAGCCCACATGCATTGGCAGGGAAGAGATAGGGTGTATTTTGGAGTCAGAGCTGTTGTGTTTATGCAAATCAGCCACACCTCTCTCTCCTCAGGGAAAAAACAAACACGCACCAAAACTTCTTTTAAACACACTGATAGATGGGGATACAGTCTACGACACTGAACCTCATATTAGAGCAATTACAGGGCAGATGATAGAGCATGAAGTATTTTTTGTAACAGCTGACTAAATGTAATATTTCTCCTTTTGGGTTTTTAATCTTAATACTTGCTTTAAATTCAAATGTAGTTTAGGCTTCCTTTTCTGAAGTCCTTTATCATGGGTTAATATATTCAACAGTCTCCAGAACACCCTCCTTTCACACCCGTTATTTGGGGGCAAAGAGATTATAATTTATCATTATCTTCTTCCCAGCCCACGGCTCCCACACCCACCCCTAACACACAAGTAGTTTTAAAGCTAGAAGATTAACCCAGATTAGAGATCATCCTTCCGTTTTGAATGCAATTGGCTTGAATCTTTAAATAACATCAAGATAGTCATTGAACTAAAACACACATTTTATTGCTGAAAATTCTAGCCAAGAAATACCCAGAGTGGAGAAAAATTATATAAGGGAAGAGATTCCACGCATGTAGGTGGAATCCAATTTTTCTAATAAGACATTGATTTGAAAGGTTTAAAGCTGAGTATTGAAACTTTTAACAACATCATTTCAGAAGCAGAGACAAAGCCTTCCCTCCCCCAGAATGCCCAAGCAGCGCCTTCTGTTACTGGAGACTCTGCTCCCCTCTTGACACGGGTATGATTATGAGATTGGTGAGGGTCAGGCTGCCCATCAGTAGGTGAAGTGTTCAGCTGCTGAGGATTTGAGTTTCATCTCACCTCAGATATTATGTCAGTTTCATGTCATTTTCATCTGCGAGAATGATTTGAGAGCGCTCCTTGTCCTGTGTTATTGCGGTCACTTGACCTCAGATGTAACTTCTGTCGAATACCATCATTTTAACAAAGTCGAGGAGTTGCACATTCCTAGCCAGAGCTGACCTTTCCAGCCTGCTGCTCCCCAATTGGTTCTGACGGCAGATTTTACTGCCCCTCCATTCCCAACAAATGAATGTTAAGGCCTCAGTGAATTGGTTCACATTGAAAGTTATAGTTTTTCATTGCCATGAGCATTTTTAAAATTGGATACCCTCCTCCCCTCTTTGTATTTGGCCTGTGGTACTGGTATTTTTCTTTTTGCATTTGGATGCTCAAACATAGAAAACTACTTTCTGCTTAAAAACAATATTCTGCCCCCCTTCCCCACAATGGCAATTCTACATTTGTCACCTAAAACAGAGATGACACACCTTGAGTTCTTGTCTGGATGCAGATTCCCTATTCCCTCACTTCCTTGCCCTCCTGTGCCTTGTCTCATGTCCTTTTAGCATTTTTAAGTTATCCTTAAATGTATCTTCTAAATATTCTTCTAAAGGAATATCTTCTTCTTTACAAGAAGAAGGAAAAAAATTGGGTCATCATGATTTTTAAAAGCTCTCAAATTAGAACACATGCCCTCATTTCTGGGTCCCTGGGCCAGGCCTAATGAACTCACGGACTCACTGTAAAATGGAATTATTCCATAGGGTGTAGCCCTATTTGATAGAAGAAGTTGCTGGCCTGAGAGAGTTTAGGGAACTTATCCCAGTTTAAACAGCATGTATGAAAAACAGAAAGGGGACCAGAACCTTTGCTTTCCAAGTTACTTCCCCTTTGCTGACTGTTATGGCCACACCGACACCAGTGCCATCTGTGCCTGAAGCTGAAGGGCTTTCTCACTCTTACCACACTGGGTTAGCACATTAGGAGCACCTGGCCCGGTGCCTGGCATCTAGAACAGGGTCGGCAAACTTTGTCTGTGAAGGACCAGATAGTAGATATTTTAGGCTTTGTGGACTACATGTGTTCTCTGTCATGCATTATTCTGTGTGTGTGTGTGTGTGTGTGTGAGTGTGTGTGTGTGTGTGTGTGTGTACAACCCTTTAAATATGTTAAACCCATTCTTAGCTTCCAGGCTGTACAAAAACAGGCAGCAGATTGATTTGGCCCGTGGGCCATAGTTTTCTGACTGATTCCTGAACTAGAAGATGCCTGATATACGTTAGTTGATTCTAAGATGAATGTGGGAGGGTAACTGTCCACTTTAGAATCAAATAAGATGGTATCAGTGAAACTGCTTGACTATACCGTAAGTGCTTGATAAATGTTAACAGGTATTGCCTCCTGGGAGTTTAACCTAATTGTGGAGTGAAAGCATGGGCCAATGAACCACTGGTCCCATGTTTGAAATATATACTACCTGGACAACCGTGTTGCCTAAATCATAATTTCTTGTTTTCTCAATGTGAACCACATGGAATTCTATTAGACAATTTTTGACATACAGAAGTAGCAGATTCTATGTTTCAACCTAATATCATGGTCTTCCCAGCCCACCCAGACAGGTTTATATGTGAATCTCAGGTTAAGAATCTCTGCTTTGAATCAGGGAATATTAGTGATAGTTTTCTCACCCTGAGAAGTGGCATGAAGAAGCCAAGTACATTTCCCTACGTCATGGGGTTAGCTAATATTGGGACTGAGGGCCTTGTCATTTATTCACCTTCTGCATCACAAAGGTAGAGTTTGGTGGTGCCCCAGGGCCACTCCTGCATCCTCCCAGCCCCACCCCATGCTGACTTCCCAGCTCCAGCATCGATATCTTGTTGTTGGTATGTATCTACAGTGAACTTGGATGCTGAGCTATAGAGGCAGGAGCCTGGGAATGGAAATGGAGTTGTTGATGTGTGGAAATTGGGGCAGAGTCTGAGCACAGGGTCTTTGCACATAGCAGCCCTATAGTCAGTTTAATGATTTGACTTCCTGATCTCCATAACATGCAGGAGGCCTCAGGCTGGTCCCAACAGCTGATGGAGCCTGTTCTCACTCCCAGATTGTGCCAATGGGACAGGTGTCCCAATCTCTAAGGTTTAAAGTATCATTTCTCTAAGACCTTGGGAAGGTTTTCCAGAGTCTACCATTTGGGAGAACTCAAAAATTCTTTAAAAAGCCATCATTCAATTAATGTTTATTAGGCACCTACTAGGTGCCTAATCCATATTAGTGTTTCACCAGAGTTATAGATACAGAAAACAAGCAGGTGGTTACCAGGGGTGTGGGGGGAGGAGAAAAATAGGTGGGAGAGATTAATAGGTACAAACTTCCCGTTACAAAATAAATGAGTCACGGGCAAGAAATGTACAATGTGGGGAATATAGTCAATAACTATGTAATACCTTTGCATAGTGATGGATAGTAACTAGACTTATCGTGGCGATCATTTTGTGATGCATAAGAAATATGGAATCAGGGGACTTCCCTGGTGGTGCAGTGGATAAGACTCTGTGCTCCCAATGCAGGGGGCCTGGGTTCTATTGCTGGTCAGGGAACTAGATCCCACATGCATGCCACAACTAAGGAGCCTGCCTGCCACAACTAAGACATGCAGCAACCAAAGAAAGAAAGAAAGAAAGAAATGTGGAATCACTCTGCTGTGCACCAGGAACTAACATAGTATTGTAGGTCAATTATACTTCAAACAAACAAACAAACTCATAGAAAAAGAGATTTGATTTGTGGTTACCAGAGGTGAGGGGTGTGAGGGAGCAGCACATAGGTGAAGTGGGCCTGCGCCTGGATGTTTGGGGAGCAGCAAGGAGACTGGAGTGTCTGCAGCACAGTGAGTGAGGGGTTCCTTGGAGGGGTCTCAGAGGTCAGATCATGCAGAGTCTCACAGGTGATTTTCTCTGAAGGTGTTTCCTTTGATTACTGCTGGGTCATCAGTTCCTAGCTGGGCTCTTTAGCACTTAGAGTCTCAATAATTGTGTAAAGACAAAGCATGCTGGGGCCATTATAATGGCTGTGGAAAGGTGTGAATAACTTGGACTGGATAGTAGGAGGTGCTCCATGAGATAGCATTTATAATCTTTGTTTTTGTTTCCTATCTTGATGAAAAATTGTAGCAATAGGATAAGTAGACCCAGGATTTTCCTTTCACAGTTTGCATAGTGAATCCCGTTTTCTTCTGACAGCTGTTGCCCTTTTCATAATTAAACTGTTTCCTCTTTGGGTTTGGGGGCTTCTTCTTTTGCATCTAATGATCTGCTGTATTTTGGGTGGGCACCCTAACTGTTACACTTCTAGACCGGCTCAGGGCCAGCCTCCTCTGTGATGTCTGACCTCACTCCTCCCCTCCTCAGGTGAGTTTGCATTATAATCTGCACCACACAACCTGGCACTCAGTTGACAGCTTCCAGACCTTTCTCTGGTGGTTTCATGGGTCTCGCTGTCCCCTCTCCTCAGTGAAGCTGTGAGCTCTCTGAGGGCAGGGGCAACGCCTTGGGCTTTTTCTTGCACATTCCAGGAACAAACTGATGTGGCTTTCTGTAAGTACTGCCAACTGATTTGATAAAGAGATTGAGAGAGTGTGTGTGTTGGGGAAGGACAGTTGAGAATAGTCCCCTCTGGAACCAATAAAATATTATAAACTGTCAAATTACCTTCCACTTCCTCAGAAGTCGCTGTGTCCCAAGTGTCTGACCCACCTTGCTGTGCAGAGAGCCCTGCCTGAGATGGCATTTGCTCCTTCGCGGAGGCAGTGTGGTGGGATAGAAAGTGTGCCGGCTTTGGATTCAGAAACTTGGGCTCGAATTCCAGCTCCCTAACCGTCTAGTTGTTCTATCTCGAGCAAATTACTTAACTTCCCTGAGCCTCTGTTTCTTCATCTGTAAAATGGGCATGGTGCTCACCTCTAAGGGCCACTGCACGAATGGAAAGACAATGTATATGTGTCAGTGCCTGGGATATTGTAGGTACTTAACAAATCATAGGATTGCTATCGGCACAATGAGAAACAGAAACCATACCATTGGATATTATTTTTGCTCCTTCACAATTTATCTTCCTGAGAAGATAACTTAGGAGTTAGTGTTAGCCATCTAGAAATTTCTTTAAGTAGATTTCTGGAAGCCTGTTGGGAAGGGTGGGATGAAGAATTTGAAGCAGAAGGATTGATCTGGGTAAAGTGCAATTTAAGGAAATTCGGTAGATTCGGATTACTACTAGCATTTGACCAAGGTCAGGGGCAAGGCTGGAGGAGGGGGCGGTGACTGCATGCTGAAGGGCCTCCGGGTCCCTGCTAAGAAGGAACAATTCTAACCAGCAGGCAATGGGGACAGAAGGCTTCTGAGAACACACATACGATATGGACTGTTATTAAAATGGGGGAGGACTTGTACAAAAGCAACAACATACTTTTAGTATTCCTGTTTTTTTGATATAAAGTTATGTTTTAAATTTCATGGAATCATAGAATGCTAGAGGGCTTCCCTGGTGGCGCAGTGGTTGAGAATCTGCCTGCCAATGCAGGGGACACGGGTTCGAGCCCTGGTCTGGGAAGATCCCACATGCCGCGGAGCAGCTGGGCCCATGAGCCACAATTACTGAGCCTGCGCGTCTGGAGCCTGTGCTCCGCAACAAGAGAGGCCGCGATAGTGAGAGGCCCGTGCACCGCGATGAAGAGTGGCCCCCACTTGCCGCAACTAGAGAAAGCCCTCGTGCAGAAACGAACACCCAGCACAGCCATAAATAAATAAATAAATAAATAAATAAATAAATAAATAAATAAATAAATAAATAAATAAATAAAAAAAGAATGCTAGAGACGGAAACTAACGCCATTAGTTTCTGAGGAGGAAACTGAGGCCCAAGAAATTCACCTTGCCCAAGGTAAATTCACAGCCCACGGACACGACAGAAAGATTTATAGTTGCTCTTTATTAGGCACTTGTTCTGTTTCAGACATTGTGCTGGGCCCTGCATCTACACAACCCTCCACACTTAACAACAATCTGCACAAAAGAGATCACATCACCCATTATATAGATGAGGAGACCCAGGTGCAGATACCGCAAGAGCACACAGCTATTTAAGTGGTGATTCACATTCACTTTTACCTGGATCCAAAGTCTGAGCTCTTCTCAGCATCCCACATGGCAACAGAGCTGAGAAGAGGACCTAGAGCCAGGGCGCCTTCCTCCCAGCCACCTTTGGCACCTGGCAAGCTTCTCTCAAGTCCATGCCTAATTTAAGCCAGGCCAGCACTGAACTGGTTACCTCATGTGGTTCCACAAAGAATTGCTTTTCTAGTTTTCACCTTTTGAGGGGATGTAGATGTTGCAAGTTTCTACTAAGGAACAGTTCTGTGCAGAATGCATTGTTTGTGCAGAGATTTTATTGGCATGTTTTTTATTTCATCACAGAGCGTCCTCATTATGAGGAAGCCCAGGAGAAATTTCTGCCTGGTCCCAGGTCAGAATTAACTGAGTTTTACTAAGTGTTTGACCTGTGAGCATGTTGTCTCATGGATGCTGTAAATTGTACGGCCGATCAGGGTTCCCTTTTGCGTTGGTTGTTTGAACACTCAGATCCAAATACAAACCCCACGCAGAGAGAGGATGCAGGGCTTACAGTCTGCATTGCTGTGTTATATAGTCTCTTTCCTGGCTTGGTTTCAGGTTCAAATCTTACTTCTTTTTTCTCATCTACTTATACTTTATTTTTCCCTGACCTAATTTATGTAATCCAAGAAGAAACCTTGACTTGTTTTCACAATGAGATGATGTCTAAATGACTAAATAAACAGAAATTTTAACTCCATGTTGAATCTCCAAACCTTCTCGTAAAACCTGGTAGCAGACCTTATCTGCATGACGTTACTCCCAGTCCTGGCATAAGGAGGAAGAAGCCTAGAAGTTATAAACTCCTTACACAGAGCAATCACCCTGGGAACACTGCAGGACCCAGGTGGGGACATGCAGGAGATGGAACGGTTCCCCACTGTCCCGTCCAAATGAACTAGGATGCTGGATCCATCCTACCTAATTACGGAGTACTTGAAAGCAAGGCCTTTTTCTTGATTTACAAACCCTCCTCATCATCATTTATAGTGCACTGATATGTGAAGACCGGGAGGAGAGACACTTAAGGGAAGATGGGTATTTCCTTAGATGACATTGGTCGGGACAAGTGTCACCTTCACACAAGCACCTCTACTCAGATGGCTTGTTAAGAGTTTGGCAGCAGTGGATGGAACACGCTGTACTTATTGACAAGGCACTGAGCTATTATCCATATTGATACAGGAATTCAAGGACGGGACACAGGTCAAGTGAGCCCACAACTTCAACACTTGCTAAAAGACGGTCCTGCTGGTGGTTTCCATGCATAGGAGACTAGGGAAATGCAATTTCATTCATCCATTCATTTATGTATTCATTCATCCACTCGTTCATTCACTTGATAAACTCTGCTAATTGAGTTCTTTGCTGGACTCTGAAGATACATGAATGAGCAAAATAGACATGGTCCCTGCTCTCATGAAAGCTATTTTGGGTAGATACAGGGAGGTGGCTATCTGAAAGAAAAAAAATCCCAGAACCATAAAATAGGAAAATATCATCTTGGTTTTTAAAAAGAGGAAAGGTAAAAATTTTGAAATCCAGTTGTGCTATCTTCCATTGGCTTAAAGATTTTTTTTTTTTTTTTTGAGAGAGAGAGAGACTTTCTCCATAGGGTAGACAAATCATGGGTGGCATCTTAGTGAGAAAGAAACAAACTTTTCCCACATAGGTCTCATGCTACCTGGCTGAGTGGGATAAAAAAGAAGAGGGTCTGCCTTCTCCTAGCTCTTAATGCCACTTCCAGATCATTGAAGTGTCATTCTCTCATCAATACTTAAAGTCTTGGTAGTCAGTCTCTACCACCCATGGCAGCACACCTCCAGAATTCACTGACTTTATAGAAATACCTGCCACTGGTCACCTAGTTTCAACCCATTCCTTCCATCCTCCTCGACGAAGCCAGTCCCAAAGATCAACCGTCACAACTATTAATATCATTATTCTTGAACCAACTTGACCTTTTTGATCCCCCTCTACACCGTATATCAGCACATGTGCCATATATGGCCAAAACCATACCCAAAGACACTGGTGCAACTCTGCTCTCCTTCAAGTGGGCTCCCATTTCTGATCACAGCCTCCTTACCTGTTGGGGGGTGTTGAATGGTGGCCCCCCAAAAGATGTGTCCACTCAAAAGTGTGAATGCAAGTTTATTTAGGTAGAGTCTTTGCAGATGCAATTAATTTAAGGATCTCGAGATGAGATCATCCTGGATTAACGGGGTGTATCCTAAATCTAATGACAAGTATCCTTAATAAGAGAAAGGTGGAGGGAGATTTGGGACACACAGAGGACAAGGCCATGTGAAGACAGGTAGTGTCTGGAGTTATGCAGCCACAAGCCAAGGAATGCCTGGAGCCACCAGAAGGTAGAAGAGGCAAGGGTTCACCCCTAGAGCCTTTGGAAGGAGCACATCTCTGCCAGTACCTTGATTTCAGACTTCTGGCCTCCAGGACTGTGAGAGGATAAATTTCTATTTGTTTTAAGCCACCAGATTTGTAGTAATTTGTTAAGGCAGCCCCAGGAAAGGAGCACTCCTGTCATTTCCCCCACTTCTCCTAAACCTCACTTAAACCAGAGTCTTCCAACCTCCTTCCTTACCCATTTCAGTCTGTTGGCTTTGCTCCCATCCCCACCCAGCCCTCACCATCCAGCCTAGACACCTAACCTTGCCCACACTCCAGATTCTCATTCCTGCTTCAGACAGGTGTCAACCCCAAACCCAGGTCACCAGCCCTCCTTGTCTCCCTCTGTTCTTGCCATCCTGCTGGAGTGCCAAAGAACCATGAAGATTTGACACCTCAAAGTTCATATTGTCAAAGTTCAACTTGTTTTCCAGGATTGAGAACTTTTCTCCTTCATCTGTTCCAGTCAGAAGCTCTCGGATTTACTCTTATATGAGAAGACTTAGCCTACCTGGTGCAAGTTCTAGAACATTCCCCGAACCCCACATCAAAATAGCTCTCATGTTTTGCTTTATTCTCAGCAGAGTTTTCTCTCAGTTGAAAAGAACCATTCGCTTAACCCTGATGGCCCATTTACTCACTATTTTGTGTGTCTCCTTCCTTTCCTGTAGAATTTCTCAGGTGAGCAATTTATGCTAACTCACTCTATTTTTATCTTTACCCATAGCTTCCAAAACCCTCTACAATCTGGCTTTTTTCGTTCCTGATAGCTCTCTCTGATTTGTGGCTGAAGAAAATTTACTTTTTTTAAAATCCTGGTTAAAAAGAAACTTTTCAGGTAATACTGTTGCTCTTCTTGACTCTCCGTCAGTGACTTAAGGGATATTGCACTCTTCTGAATTGCCTTTCTTCTCTCCTACCTCTCTGACTATTCCCTTATTTGTTGGCTCCTCCTTATTCTCATGTTTCCAAGGTTGTATCATCACCCTTCTCCTCTTCTGTCTTAATACAATTCCTCAGAAAGCCACATTTTATGATTACAATGATTACATCATTACTTTTTATTCCTAAATGTCAATCCTGTTCTTACCTCACACCCAGCCCTGGTCCATGTCATTGCCACCTGGATATTTTTTAAATGAATGTCTCACCACTAAACCAAACCAACTTCTCCATCTAATTTCCTCATCTCAGACAAGTTCCATCACCCAGACTTTTCTCCATCTTCTCCTTCACCCTTGAGTTTACTCAGATACTAAGTCCTGCCAGCATTTCCAATAAAGTCTTGCTCACGTAATGTCCCTCTCTCCCTTTTTTTTTATTGAGGTATAACTGACATACAACATTATATTGGTTTCAGGTGTACAAAATAATGATTCAATATTTGTGTATATTGCAAAGTGATAACCCCAATTAGTCTAGTTAACATCTGTCACCATACATAGTCACAGAATTTTTTTTCTTGTGCCGAGAACTTTTAAGATCTCATCAACTTACAAATATGCAATACAGTATTATTAACTATAGTCATCATGCTATACATTACATCTCCATGATTTTTTTTCCCATGACTTATTTATTTTATAACTGGAAGTTTATACTTGTTGACTTCCTTTACCCATTTTGCCCATCCCCCACCCCCCATCTTTGGCAACCACCAATCTGTTCTCTGTATCTATGAGCTTGTTTGGTTTTTCTCTAAAGCTTTCACATATAAGTGAGATACAGTATTTTTCTTTCTGTCTGACTTATTTCACTTAGCAGAATCCCCTCTAGGTCCATCCATGTTGTCACAAATGGCAAGATTTCATTCTTTTTTATGGCTGAATAATATTCCTTTGTGTGTGTGTGTATACCACATTTTATTTATCCATTCTTTTGATATTGAGTTGTATTAGTTCTTTATATATTTTGGATATCAACCCTTATCAGATATATCATTTGAAAGTATCTTCTCCCATTCATTAGGTTGCCTTTTCATTTTGTTGATGGTTTCCTTCACTGTGCAAAAGCTTTTTAGTTTGATATAGTCTCACCTGTTTATTTTGCTTTTCTTGCCTTTGCTTCTGGTGTCAAATCCAAAAAAATATCGCCAAGACTTATGCTATGTCAAGGAGCTTATTGCCTATGTTTTCTTCTAGGAGTTTTATGGTTTCAAGTCTTCCATTCAAATCATTCATCCATTTTGAGTTAATTTTTGTGTATGGTGTAAGTTAGTGGTCCAGTTTCATTCTTTTGTATGTGGCTGTCCAGTTTTCCCAGCACCATTTATTGGAGAGATTGTTCTTTCCCCATTTTATATTCTTGGCTCCTTTGTCATAATTGGCCGTATATGCATGGGTTTATTTCTGGGCTCTCCATTCTGTCCCATTAATCTATGTGTCTGTTTTTATGCCAGTACCATACTATTTTGATTACTATAGATTTGTAATATAATTTGAAATCAGGGATCATATGACTCCAGCTTTGTTCTTATTTCTCAAGATTCTTTGACTATTAGGGGTCTTTTGTAGTTCTATACAAATTTTAGGATTACTTGTTCTATTTCTGTGGAAAATGCCACTGGAAATTTAATAAGGATTGCATTGAATCTACAGATTTCTTTGGGTAGTATGGATTTTAACAATATTAATTCTTCCAATCCATGAGCACAGAATCTTTCCATTTATTTGTGTCTTTTTCAGTTTCTTTCTTCAATGTCATTGTTTTCAGTGTACAGGTCTTTCACTTCCTTGGTTAAATTTAGCCTAGTTATTTTATTTTTCTAATGCAATTTTACATGGGATTGTTTTCTTAATTTCTCTGGTAGTTTGTTATTAGTATATAGAAATGCAATAGATTTCTGTATATTGATTTTGTATACTGTACTGCAACTTTACTGAATTCATTTATTAGTTCCAACAGTTTTTTGATGGAATCTTTGGTATCATGTCATCTGCAAATAGTGACAGTTTTACTTCTTCCATTCCAGTTGGAATGCCTTGTATTTCTTTTTCTTGCCTAATTGCTCTGGCTAGGACTTCCAATACTATGTTGAATAAAAGTGGCAAAAGTGGGCATCTTTGTCTTGTACCTGATCTTAGAGGAAAAGATTTCAGCTTTTCACTGTTGAGTATGATGTTTTCTGTGGGCTTGTCATATATGGCCTTTGTTATATTGAGGTATGTTCCCTCTATGCTAACTTTGTTGAGAATTTTTATCATAAATGGATGTTGGATTTTGTCAAATGCGTTTTCTACATCTATTGAGATGATCCTATTATTGTAATCCTTCATTTTGCGAATGTGGTGTATCATGTTGATTAATTTGCAGATGTTGAATTATCCTTGCATCCCTGGAATAAATCTCACTTGATCATGGTGTATAATCCTTTTAATTGTTGAATTCAGTTTGCTAATATTTTGCTGAGAACTTTTGCATCTATGTTCTTCAGGGATATTGGCCTGTAATTTTCTTTTTTGTGGCATCTGTGTCTGGTTTTGGTATCAGGGTGATACTGGCCTTGCAAAATATATTTGGAAGAGTGTCCCCTTCCTCTATTTTTGGGAAGAGTTTGAGAAGGATTGCTATTATCTATAATTCTTTTTGAAATGTTTGGTAGAATTCACTAGTGAAGCTACCTGTCCTTGATTTTGTTTGTAGGGAATTTAAAAATTACTGACTCAATCACCTTACTAGTAATCAATCTGTTCAGATTTTCTATTTCTTCTTGATTCAGTCTTGGAAGGTTGTATGTTTCTAGGAATTCATCCATTTCTTCTAGGTTGTCCCATTTGTTGGCATAGAATCATTTGTTGTACTCTCTTATGATGCTTTGTATTTCTGTGGTAACAATTGTAATGTCTCCTCTTTCATTTCTGCTTTTATTTATTTGAACTTTCTCTCTTTTTTTCTTGTTGACTCTATCTAGAGGTTTGTCAGTTGTGTTTATCTTTTCAAAGAACCAGCTCTTTGTTTCATTGATCTTTTCTAGTCTCTATTTTATTTATTTCTGCTCTAACCTTTGTTATTTCCTTTCTGCTGCTAATTTTGGGCTTCATGTTTTTAGTTCCTTGAGGTGTAGAGTTAGGTTGTTTATTTGAGATTTTTCTTGTTTCTTGAGGTAGGCATTTATCACTATGCACTTCTCTCCTAGAACTGCTTTTGCTACATCCCATAAGTTTTGGTATGTTGTATTTCCATTTTCATTTGTCTCGAGGTATTTTTTGATTTCACTTTTGATTTCTTCATTGACCCATTGGTTGTTCAGGAGCATGTTGTTTAGTCTCCATATATTTGTGAATTTTCCAGTTTTCTTCCTGTAATTGATTTCTAGTTTGATACCATTGTAGTCTGAAAAGATGTTTGATATGATTTCAATCTTCTTAAATTTGTTAAGACTTACTTTTTGGCCTAACATATGATCTATCATGGAGAATCTTCCATGTATACTTGAGAAAAATGTATATTCTGTTGCTTTGGGATGGAATGTTTCATATATAACTGTTAAGTCCATGTGATGTAATGTGTCATTTAAAGCCAATGTTTCCTTATTGATTTTTTGTCTAGATGATCTATCCATTGATGTAAACTGGGTTATTAAATCCCCTATTATTACTGTATTGCTGTCTATTTTGCCCGTTAGGTCTGTTAATATTTGCTTTATATATTTAGGTGCTCCTATGTTGGGTGCACAAATATTTACAAATGTTTTACCTTTTTGTTGGGTTGACCCCTTTATCAATACGAAATGCCCTTTTTCTATCTTATTACAGTCATTGTTTTAAAATCTGTTTTGTCTAAGTATAGCTACCCCAGTTTTCTTTTGTTTCCATTTACATGGAATATCTTTTCCCATCCCTTCACTTTCAGTTCATGTATATCCTTACATCTGAGTTTCTAGTAGGCAGTGTATAGGTGGCTCTTGGTTTTTTATTCACTCATCCATCCACTCTACATCTTTTGACTGCTGAATTTAGTCCCTTTACATTTAAAGTTATTATTTATAAGTATGTACTTATTGCCATTTTGTTAATTGTTTTCTGGTTATTTTGTAGTCCCTCTGTTTCTTTCTTCTTCCCTTGCTCTGTCTCTTTGTGGCTTGATGACTTTCTTTAGTATGCTTAGATTCCTTTCTTATTATCTTTTGTGTATCTATGATAGGCTTTTACTTAGTGGTTAACATGGAGCTTACATATAACAACTTATATTTATATCAGTCTATTTTAAGTTAATAACAACTTAAGTTTGAATGCACTCTAAAGCTCTAATTTATATTCTTCCTCTCTCCTGTTTTATGTTTTCAATGTCACATTTTAAGTCTTTTTATCTTGTGTATCCCTTAGCTAGTTTATTGTGGTTACATTCTTTTTTTACTACTCTTGTCTTTTAACCTTCATACTAGCTTTATAAGTAATTAATCCACTACTTTTACTATATATTTACTTTTACCAGTGAGATTTATACTTTCATACACTTTCTTGTTACTAATTAGCACACTTTCTTTTCAGCTTGAATAAGTCTCTTTAACATTTCTTGTAAGGCTAGTTTAGTGATGATGAACTCCTTTAGCTTTTGCTTGTCTGGAAAACTTGTTATTTCTTCTCAATTTTGAACAATAACTTTGCTGGATACAGTATTCTTGGTTGGAATTTTTTTTTGTTTCAACACTTTGATTATATAGTGTTACTCCCTTCTGACCTAAAAGTTTGTGCTGAAAAATCTGCTGGTAGTCTTAGTACATAACAAGTTGCTTTTCTCTTGCTGCTTTTGAGATTCTCTTCTTGCCTTTAACTTTGGACATTTTAATTGTAATGTGTCTTGGTGTGGGTCTCTTTGGGTTCATCTAATTTACCTCTCTGGGCTTTCTGAATCTGACTGTTTCTGTCTCCAGGTTAGAGAAGTTTTCAGTCATTATTTCTTCAAATAAGTGTTCTTCCCCTTTCTCTTTCTCTTCCCCTTCTGGTACTCTGATAATGCAAATGTTAGTCACCTTGATGTTGTCCCATAAGTCCTGTAATCTAGCTTCACTTTTTTTTCATTGTTCTGCTGCTCTGATTGGGTGAATTACTCTACCCTGTCTTTGAGTTCACTGATAGTTTCATCTTCCTCATCTAGTCTGCAGTTGAATCACTTTAGTGTATTTTTCAGTCCATTTATAGTATTCTTTGATTCTGTGATTTCTGTGTGGAACTTTTTACATTTTTTTCCTCTTTGTTTCCTCTTTCTGCTTTACATTTTTTCCTCATTTGTTTCCTCACTGAGTTTGGTGAGCATCTTTATGACCATTATTTTGAATTCTTTATCAAGTAAATTACTCACCTCCATTTCATTAACGCTTTTTTCCCCCTGATATTTTATCTTATTCTTTCATTTGGAACATATGCCTCTGTTTGTTCATTTTTCTTGACTCTGCTTTGGTTTCTTGTGCATTAGCTGAAACAGCCACTTCTCCCAGTATAGAAGGATTGGTTTTGTGTAGGAGATGAACCATACTTATTGTTCAATTCTGCCCTAGCTCTTGGACAATCTTTGTGATTGTCCAAGCAGCCCTTTTTATTTTTAATAGCTCCCAGTAGTTGAAGGTGTACCAAGACCAGTGTCCCAAAGGGGGGATCTCAGTCAGCACCTAGATTCAGGCTGATTAGAAGCCAGACCCTCAGGCAGCAGTTGTAGAGAGGGCGATTATATATAGTTCTGTGGGACTGCAAGCGTAAGCCCCTCTGGCTCCCAGAGCCAAGGGATCTATAGGTGTCTTCTGGGCAGCAGTTGCAAAAATCAGGGCTCCAGACGAGTGTACAAACTCTTTTCTGGGAGATATCAGTGAGCTGTAGCAAGGCAGAAGGAGAGCGCGAAGATGGTATCATCTGGCCTATGTTCCCTGAGAGCATCTCCATAGCCTCTAGATGTGTGTCAAACCCAAAGCCTGCTTCTGAGGCCAAATCTCCAGGACTAGCAAGTAGATTTCTTTCACAGAAAAGCTGGGGGTGTGTTTCAGTCATCTGTCTGTGCAGTGTTCTGAGGGTGGTAATCTACCAAGCACTGTCTCTCTGATTGTTGCAGTTTCATGGGACCCAGCAATGCAAGGCAAGCCCCCTTGGCTATCAGGACCAGGCAATCAAGAGATATCCCCTGGGCAGAAGCTGCAAAAACCAGGACATGAGATGTAAAAACTGGGGCACCAGACACAAATAAGTGCTCTCCACTGAGAAAAGCTGGCACTCTGAAGTGCAGCAAAGGGAGAGCATAAAGACAGTGCCTACCCTCCTAGGTCTCAGGAAAGGTTTACAGTCAACCCTTAGATTTGTGTTTAATTGGAAGCCTGCCCCTCAAGCTGCAACAATGGTGATGAGCTAGTAGACCTCTTTCCAGAAAGATTGAGCTCCTGGGTCTGTTGCTTCTTGCTGTGCCCTGGGGGCAGCACCTGTTTCAGAACACTTTCTCCATTAGTTGCAGTCCAATGGGACCTGTGAGCATAAGCCCTGCTGACCACCAGAGCCAGGAAATATAGAGGGTCCCCAGGCAGCTGCCACAAAAATCAGGGCACAGGAGAAGGACACAAGCTCCCATCTGTAAGAAACGGGGGAGCTGGAGTGAGGCAGAAGGAGAGCACAAAAACTGCATTCACCTTCACCAGCCTCCATTCCCTGAGAGCCCCTCCATAGGCTCCTATAAGTGGTCCTCAGGCCAAAGCTCCTGGATAAGCAAATCGGCCTCTTTCTCAGCAAAACGAGGGGTGTGTTTCAGTCTGCTATCTGTGCAGTGCTCTGGGAGTGGTAGTCTGCCAAGCACTGTCTCTCCAATTGTTACAGTTCCATGGGACCCAGGAACACAAGCCTCCCTGGACTCCAGAGCCAAACAATCAAAGAGCATTCCCTGGGTGGCAGCTGCAAAAACCAGATGTAAAAACCAGGGCACCAGACGTATAGAAGCTCCCCTCCTAGAGATATTGGCACTCTGGAGCATGACAGAGTGTGAAGATGGCACCTAGTGGCTGGAGCAAGGCAGAGAGGAGCACAAAGATGGCACTTAGCGAAAAAGGGGGGAATAAAAGGAAAAGGAAAAGAAAAGAAAAAAAGAAGGAAAGGAGCAAGGCAGAGGGATCCTGCGGAAGATGGAGCTTGTCAGCTGCAGCATAAAGGTGGCACCTGCGGGAAAGGAAGAAAAAAATAGGATGGTGCCTGCTGGCCTTAGCAAAGTAGAGGGAAAGCAGGAAGATGGTGCCCATCAGCCTCCCTCCCCAGAGAGTGTCCCAGCAGGCCCCTGTCCCTTAGAACAATGCTTTAAAATGAAGAAATGAGTCTCTTTCACATAAAGTCTGGGTACTTTCAAAGAGCTGCTTCTGTGTTAGCCCTGGGGTAGGTAAGTCTGGACATGGACCCTTTAAGAGATGTTCCTCAGTTTGCCACAGCCCTGCAGGTCTCCTGTGTGTGAGCTTCATTGGTCTTCAAAGCCAGATGCTTTGGGAGCTCGTCTGTCAGGTGCCGGTCTTAAAGCTGAAGTGCCCAATGTGGGGTAGGAACCCTTCGTTCCTCAGGGAGAAGCTCCCGATTGCGTGCCGGAGGTGGGGTTTATGGTGAGATTGTCTCAGCCTTTCCTATTCACTTCAGTGTGGTTTACTTCTCATTTGCCCAATGTGAAGGGCTTACTCTGCCAGTTTTTAGGGGGTTTTTTTTCAGAGGAAATTGTTCCATAAGTAGCTATAGGTTTTATGTGTCCATGGGAGGAGCTGAGTTCAGAATCTTCCTACATCACCTTCTTGACCCAGAACCTCTCCCTCTCTCTTTCTTAAATTTATTTTTCTGCAAGTCTGTTCCAGATCTTCATCACTAACCACTTCTCACTCTGCATGGTGCTGTCACTATTTAAATGTGCCCCTTCCTCTCCTCTCCTAGTAGACTGTAAGTTCCTCAAGGGTCGACACATTCCATTCATTTTTGGACCTCTGGTACCAAACATGGAAGCAGGCATGTCCAGGCTCAGTAAATGTTGACTGGATGAAATGAATAGATAGATCATTCCCTCAGCTCCCCAGGCCCAGCCCCTCCCTCCCTCAGATTGCCCTGTGATTCCCTGGATGATGCTTTCTTATCCTTAAAACTTCTGTTCTTTTAAAAACCTTGAAAATAGTTATCATTCTCCCTCTTTAACGGATGAGGAAACTGAAGCTCAGATGGGTTAAAGAACTCACTCAAAGTCCCACAGCAAGAAAATGGCAGAGTCTGGGATTCCATGCTTTTTCATTTGGTATGTGGCTGGCTCTTTTAGGGCAGTCGTGGGAAACTGTGTTGGATACAAAAAGGCTAAATTATGCAGGACTTTGAAAGCCAGACAAAGAATTCTGGACTTGACCCAGTTAGAACTAGTCTCCTAAATACAAAGGACCGGGATACTAACACATACTTCTCATGGTTATTTGGAAAATCAAGAGATAACATATATGAAGCATCTAAAATAAAGCCTGACCCATTGTAGGTTCTCAAAAATGGTAATGATGTATTATTTTTAACTTTTTATTTGTGTATGTCTTTCTTCCCAACTAGCTACTTGAAAGCTACTTGAGAATACTGGTAATGGCTGATATTTTTCTCACTCCCTTCTCACCTTTTCTTTTCTTTTTAAAGAGTAGTGTTATTTGCAGTGGCTAAGAGTATGGCCCTAGAGTCTGGCAGTGCCTTCGCTGCCATTCCTACCAGCTGTGAGAATGTGGGCAAGTCTCTTGGCCGCTCTGTGCTTCGTTTTCCTCACCAGTCACTTGAGCTTAATAATAGTGACTACCCAATGGAGTACTGCCAGGATTGAATGAGTTAATTATAACGTAGCTTGGTGCCTGCCACAAAGTCATTTTGAACAGATAATACTCCTCATAATTACTATATTTACTTATATTATTATTACTCGTCATTATTATTATATTACTCCTCATTATTATATTTACTTTTGTGATATTTTTGCTTATTGAGAAATTCCTTTAAGAAATCTGGGTTAGAAATACTTCCTATGTCTTGAGGAACTGCTGCTTCTTCTGGTCATACAAATGGTAACAGATTACTCTGGCTACTAGGAAGCTCAAAATCAAACTTGAAGTTTAACCATAGCAGCTAGATAGACCCTACTGGTTTTTGAATATATTTGATTTCTCCTTTTTCTAGTTCTATCTCCCACTTGCGTCTCCATTTCTCTGTTTCACTGTTATTGTAAACTGCCTCAAATCACTGCTCTTTAAATCATAGATTTTCATCCTCTTCTTGCCTATGGTTCCCTTGATTGAAACCGCTCCCTAGAAAAATCTACATGTAAGTCCTCCCTCCCTTCCTCTCACAAGTTAGCATCCAATTTTAGGGCATTCCTGGACTGCTCAACCCCTTATACCTGCGGAAGCCTCCTCACTCACAGAAGAGCCCACCGCAGGGGCACAGCTCTCACTGATGGAAGGCTTCTCCTTCTACCGGAATCAGCCAACTCGTCACCTACAGAGCCACGCACAAGTCTGCAGGCACCTCTTCAGTGACTGGCAGGCTGTTCTCATGGCTGCTGAGGCCTTTGCTTCTTTAGACTGAAACAGCCTGGGATTCTTCAGGCCTTTCCTACCTAACAGGGTTTCGTGGTTCCTGATTGATTCAGTGTAGTCTAGACCTTCCTTGGAATCTGCCCAGCCCGACACCCACCTTACAAAGCTGCCCTGCCAGCCACAGAAGTGGCACTCAGGAGCCTTGTTTATGCTGACTGGCTCCACCGTCCTGGCCCATAGCTGATGGAACTTGGTAGACCCCTGCATGAAGATGCCAATCGTATTTTCTCCCCCAGATATTTGGAAATGGGTTCAGGGCCACTAGTTAGTTTCTGCAGGTCTTTGGAACTGGGGATAAGTCATCCTGGTGGCTGTGGGGACAGCTATCTGCATAGAGGAGAGAACAAAGAATCAAGCAGTGGAGAGGAGGGGCAGAGAGGAGTGTGCAGGTGGCCTCGGAAGGGACAGAGACAAAGCGGGTCATTGCTGGTTCTGGACAGCTCTCCAGTTCCTGGTTCCATTCTTCTCTCGATCTTGCCTGTCCTCTTGGATTCCATAAAACAAACCTGTGACCCTTTTGGTTTAAACCAGTTAGAGTAACTTCCTGTTAAATATAAAGTCAGTCTCCTCCTCCCCTTCCATCTCCCCTACTTTTCTCTCCTCCCCTCTCCTCTCCTCCCCTTCTCTCTCTTCACTTTCCATCTCCTTTTTTTTAAATTAATTTATTTAATTATGGCTGTGTTGGGTCTTCGTTTCTGTGCGAGGGCTTTCTCTAGTTGCGGCAAGCGGGGGCCACTCTTCATCGCGGTGCACGGGCCTCTCACTGTCGCGGCCTCTCTTGCTACGGAGCACAGGCTCCAGACGCGCAGGCTCAGTAATTGTGGCTCATGGGCCCAGCTGCTCCGCGGCATGTGGGATCTTCCCAGACCAGGGCTCGAACCCGTGTCCCCTGCATTGGCAGGCAGATTCTCAACCACTGCGCCACCAGGGAAGCCCCCTTTCCATCTTCTGTCCTCTGCTCTCCTCTCCATAATTCTTATGTTCTCATGACTATGCCTTGCTGCAGATTTCAAATCTCCCCGGCGATTTCATCCTGAAGCTCTGCTTCTCTTTTGAATATGGAAGCTTGGCATCTCATCCCAACCTCACACTCTATAAGGCACACTCTTCTTTTCCTTTCAAACTTCCCTTGCTGGCCAGTCACTGAGTCCTGCCATTTGTCATGGTCTCTGGCTACTGCGTCTCCTGAGGGAATATCAAGATCCCTAAAATTTGTAATCCTCTCTTACCATGACCTCAAGATCTGCCTTCTTCCTCTTAATCTCAACAGCTAAATTGTCATTTTTGTATTTGATTACTGGAATGTTGTCCTTACTAGCGTCTTGGCTACCAGCTTCCTCTACCTTCTGTCACTTTAAAATGCTTCCAAAAAATGCTACTTCTACATGAGACGTTACCCAGTCTGCATAAGTCCAACGAAGACACTTACACTCTATTGACATTCACCCATCTGTTACCACTTTAAGCTTCTCAGGGGGTACTTGTGCTTTGATGACACTTATGATCAGAATTAGTGAAATAATCACTCTGAGCTCCCCCTGGTCAACCACCTTCAATGCCTCCCTATTTCCCTCAGGATAGTCTGACAGTCAAAGTTTTCTATATTCTGATCTCTACCAACATTTCCTTTTTAACCTTAGCTCCCCTGAGGGACCCTCTACTCAAGCGAGACTGTCTACTCACTGTTTCCCTAACTCACCCTGGGCTTTTCCACCTCTGGGCTCTGCATTCATTCATTCTTTCTTTCCTGGGACACGCACTTGTCATACCAGGCACTGGAGATCAAACAGTGAATAAGACAGACACAGTCGGCCATCGGACATGCTTTCACTCCGTGCTGGTCTGCAATGTCTTCTCTCTCCAGCCCCATTCCTTTTGTACTAAACTCTACCTATCCTTCAAGGTCACACTAAAATCTACCTCTTCCCCAGTCATGGCTGTCTGACATGACCTCTCTGGCGAAAGCCTTGTTTACCTGTTTATTTGTACTCTGAAGTTACTTATCAGTTAACATCAGGATTTGATTCTGCACCCCAGTCTCCTGTGCTGGATATAAGCTCCTTGAGAAGCAGCATCTTCTGCTGCTTCATTTACCCCATAGGCCTTGCCTAGAGTGTTAACTCAATAAATGAGTTGGATTTACTGTGGCAGCTCAGGCTTGGATTTCCTTAAAACAACCACAAATGACTGTGAATATGCATTTGCCCCTCTGGTTGACGCCTCTCTGGTTGACTTACATAAGAACTAGTATTTCCATCTGTTCAATGTTCCCCTTCTTAAAATCAGCCGGGTCACAGGTGCTATGACATGGATGGACCTGGAAGACACTGTGCTAAGCCAATCCCCAAAGGACAGATACTGCAGGATTCCACTTATGTGAGGTACTTAGCATAGTCAAATTCATAGAGACAGAAAGTAGAATGGTGGTGGCCGGGGCTGGGGGGAGGGGAGGATGGGGAGTCATTGTTTAATGGAAACGGAGTTTCAGTTTGGGAGAGGAAAAAGTTCTGCAGATGGATAGTGGTTGATGGTCACACAACAATGTGAATGCACTTAATGCCACTGAATTGTACACTTGGAAACAATCAAAATGGTAACTTTGTTATGTATATTTTACCAAAATTTAAAAAAAATCAACTAGGTCCCAAGCTGCGTGCAGCTGTGGCCCATGTCTCCCCACTCCGGACTCCTGCCCCCGCCTCCCATTTCCAGCTCCCATTTGGTAGCGGGATAAATACCTGTGGAAGTGAAGTGAACAGCATTCTTTCTTTGAAATTGAGAAGGAAAATTAGAAGCGGAATCTGTGAAAATGCTTTAAACACTTCTCACGTTTCACCTTGCCGCTGTCTCTTCAGGATGTAAGTGGAAAAAAGCGTCAAACCTCAAAGCCAACAAGAGAAGGCGTTTTCTGGGCTCAGATGAAGAAATCTGCAAAATTAGGAAATAATGTTTGTGCCATTTCTGGAGGCCCTGGACAGGCTCGGTTCACCTCCAAGTGATTTACCTGTGGCTCTCCGTGATTATTTGCTTGGCTCTTCAGTTCAAGACAATCACAGGAATGTACGGCCCATAAATTAGAATCGCTATGAAACACAGGCTGCCTTTATGTAGAAACATAACTTTTGCAGGCTTTTTTTTTTTTTTTACAAAGGGAAAATACATTTAATATACAGGCTTAGAGTGATCACTTGGCTCTTACTCCCTCCTTTTTAATATCAGAGTTCAGCACGGATCTCTTGCCTGTCCTAGGTCTTTGCCCTTGTGGCTGACTATGGGCCCAGGAGACAGATATTCCCCCAGATGCTCCCTGACTGAGCCCCGCTGGGGAGCAATGAGGCCTCTCCTACCATGCCCTCCCCACCCCAAGCTTTGGCTGCCTCATCATTTGGGGGTGGGGCTTTTCACAGTAGGTGAGTGTGGAAGTGGGGTCAACTATGCAGAATAGGGGGAGGAGCACGGATCTGGGGGCTGGGCCCACCAGCTCTGGACCCAGGCTCCGCCACTCACCAGCGTTGACCCCCAGCAGGTGACCTCATCACGCCCATCTCTAAAATGGGCTAACAATACCCCCTGGTTGAATTATGGTGAGGAACAGAGATAATGAACAGAAGCATAAGATCTGACATTTCATAAACAGCTGTAAAGATATCAAGATGATAGTTCTGGAGTAGTCTGGAGCATTTTGGGGTGAGCAGAGAAGCCCCAGACTGAGGATGGACAATCCATCAGATGAAGGGGAGGGTCAAGGTGGGACATCAACAGCTGGAAAGGGAGGAGGAAAGTTGGGAGTCTGGCCAAGTCAGGAGCACAGCCCACTGATGCAGACAGAGGGTTGCCGGCAGGTAACTTTGAGGTGGGTCCAAGGGTCCATCTGAGATCGGGGCTGGCACTGATGAATGAAGAAGCAAGACTTTTAAAGCTAGGAAGTGTGACCTGGTGGCTAGAGGCAGGCACCCGGCTCCCACTGCTTCTAGTCCTAACAGGGAGAGCCCATCAGACTCCGGAGCCACGCTGCCAGGATTTGACTCCTGACCTAGCTCTCACTAGCTGTGCAACCTTGAGCCAATTACTTAACCTCTCTGAACTTTAGTTCTTTCCTCTGGAGAATGGAGGTTATAATAGTACCTCTCTAGCTCATAAGATTGTTACGAGAATTAAATAAAATGAAGATGTGTAAAGCTCTTAGACAGCTCCTGACACATAACACAGAAAAAAAAGTGTTTGCTGTTTTTAACATGATTCGTTCCTTTCAACAAATTCATTCAACAAATGTTTATGGGCTAGGCATTGTGCTAGGCAGTGGCAAAGCAGCTGTGAAGTGGTTTGCACGGTCCTTGCCCTCATGGAACTGAAAGCTTAGCCTCCAAGGATGCCTTCTTGCTCCTTGCCAACAGCTAAGCCAAGATAAGGTTTTGGTGTTCATTCTCAGGTCTGTAATATGCACTACAGCCCTTTTCTCTGATTTCATTTATTTCTTGCCATACCTGCTCCTCCAGACTGCAGGTAATTGAGAGTTGTTGGAACATTCGATAAAAAGCTTACAGAATTGAGGGTACTCAATCAATGCTGAATAATAACAAGAGAAATGTATAATGTATAAACAGATTATGTTGGGGTCTTAACATTCTTTCGTCTCATTAATATATATGGGAGTACACTTCCTCTGCACTGCTCTCTGATGAGGACTGTCCTCCAGCAGGCAAGGAGGGCCAGGCTGCA